>NC_066286.1:10626997-10936745 GCF_905404315.1 Leptidea sinapis | reverse complement strand
ATTTTTATTGAAAAGAGCGCAAAAAAAGAATGCTGGGAGAGTTTCTTGCGCCGCTTCTTCTTTCTCAGAGCACCATTTGTATCCGAAGCGGTAGTAGTATCTAGTAGCTATTAGAAATGACATCAAAAAGAATTGTAAAGGAATCAATTTTGAGAAAATAAATGCCTTTTATGCCTTTATGCCTTTTGCCAATTAATAAGGAAACAAATTTAATCACATTATTTGTATGTGAGTTATGATATATGTTATTAATTAATGGCCTTTCAAAACATATTGCCGTATATTAATTTTGTTTTAAAATTTAAAAATCTCATATTTAGTGAATTTTCTTATCAATAAAGCTCGTTAATAATTGTTTGGTCAAGTGTATGAGAATCATAATATTTTCCTTAAATATTTTAATTCAATCTCGACCTTTAATTTTAGATTATTTATTATCAAAATAGAATATTGAAAAAATAAATAACAAAAATGTTTCATAAATCGGCCATTGAAAAGCATGAAATGGATTAAAATATTAAATTCGTACATAATATTATAGGAGTGTGTGTGTAAAGTGTAGTAACAGCGTAGCCTGTTAACTACACAGGTTAAGTTTAAGTGATTAAATGATGACGTAACAGCTATCGCGTTGAATGTTCCCGGTACACATACTATATCAACATATATATATTATATAACACCTAGCACTAATAGTACAATTTTTCATGCAATTATAAAGTAATTTGTATTCAAAATTTTCGTATTAATAATTATTAATCTTCCATATTTTTAATTAATATTTAGTCCATATGTACCAGTGGGAGGCTCCTTTGCACAGGAAGCCGGCTAGATTATGGGTATAATGGATAACATGAGTATGGGTACCACAACGGCGCCTTTTTCTGCCGTGAAACAGTAATGTGTAAACATTACTATGTTTCGGACTGAAGAGCGCCGTAGCTGGTGAAATTACTGGGCAAATGTGAACTAACATATTATGTCTCAAGGTGACGAGCGCAATTGTAGTGACGCTCAGAATTATTGGGGCTTTCAAGAATCCTGAGCGGCACTGCAATATGATGGGTAGGGCGTATCAATTACCATCAGCTGAACTTCCTGCTCGTCTCGTCCCTTATTTTCATTTAAAAAAAGTATCCATACCGAGCGATATTGTTTTACCGCAAGCTGTGTTCGCCTGTAATTGCGTCTGCATCTCTATTTATAATACGAATGTAACTTCTGGTCGTAACTAAGATGTAAACCTGTTGGCAAACCTTATAAATAAAAAAAAATTGATATGCCCTGCCCATTACAATGCAGTGCCGCTCAGGATTCTTGAAAAACCCCAAAAATTCTTAATGGCATTACAACTGCGCTCGTTACCTTGAGATATAATATGTTAAGTCACATTTGCCCAGTAATTTCACTAGCTACGGCACCCTTCAGACCGAAACACAGTAATGCTTAGACATTACTGCTTCACGGCAGAAATTGGCGCTGTTGTGGTACCCATAATCTAGCCGGCCTCCTGTGCAGAGGAGCGTCCCACTGGTATGTAAACCTTACAGTATACTCCCAACTTAAAGGCTTTCTCATCTCTTGACTGGTTTTGCAAATAGGCATAGGCCATAAGGTTTAGTTTTAGGTTGCCTTACCGCTTCCCATTACTTGAGCCTTTTGCCCGTTTGCCCCCTCTTATATAATAATTAAAAGTGTAACCGTAGATTATTATTTATGTTCTAATTTCTTCTTGAAGGTAACAATACTACACGTTTGTTGTCTATTTCACCGACTATCGTCATATAATATCACGAGATTGTGCATCGCAATAAAATAGGAACAGTATTCTTTCGCAATCAGTTTTATGTAATAAACCCTTATACGGATAATACCTAGCCTAGCTCAAACTTTCCCAACATATTATCATTATGTTCCCAAAACATCTTGCTCTAGTTTCGCAGATATCTTAACTGAACACTATGTAACCGCGAGCTCTGTTTATCATACGGTAATCGCTACAGGAGCTGTGTTTTCGCAAAGCGCTCCGAACACAAGTCGTGCCACGAATATAAACGTGGTATTTCATCGAAGTTTCGAGCGAAAACAAAACAACAACCGGTGATAAGCCTCACACCGTATTGCTACGCCACGTAGAAGCGAGAAGACGGTTCGTTTTTGCACACAAGGCAATCAATTCGGAACTATTCAATAAAGTCAAAGTCAAAATATTTTATTGACATAAAATTAAAAGACTGCTCGTCAACGTCAATCACAAAAAATACACTTCAGATACATACATATTACATAAATTTTAAACATATTTTCAAAACAATGCAAACCAGTGAAACAACACAAGGCTGAACCATATAATCCATAAAAAACAACTATAATACAATTTAATTCCATATTGTAATATCGTTTACGTAATCTTCAATACTGTAATAAGCCTTCGACATAAGTCTGCGTTTAATAAAAGATTTAAATTTATTTATTGATAATTCAGATACACTTTTTGGTAATTTATTGTAAAATTTAATACTATCGCATGCAAAAGAATTGTTTATTTTACAGAGCCTAGTAGGGGGCAATATAACATAACCTTATTCTCACACTTTTCTAAAATATGCTTAATTCTTGACTCTCATCGTAGTGACTCACCTAGTATAGAAATACTTGGGTCTCCAAATTTCGAGCGATTGTCAATTGTCAAATAATGGCGTCGTCCTATTGGTAAAGCGAAATTGGCTGCGAAGAAACTGGGGGTCACTAATAGAGCGAGACAATAGCTTCAAGCCGTTGCGTTCTGGCTTGATGTATTGTCTCGTCAAAGTGCATATTTTAGTCAATTATTAGGCGCAGGTCCTACATGACGACATGGAGTAATGTTCTCATCTTGGGTGTAGGGTGCACCCAGCAGTATCAGCTCAAACTATTTGACCGCGTGCAACGCAGAGCTGTACGAATCTGTGAGATCCAATACTATTAGAATGGATCGATCGCTTGGCATTGCAGAGATACTTTACTTCATTATCACGGGAAGTGTTCTGAAGAGCTGTTCCTCCATCACACCACAAGCCACAAACAAAAATAATATTATACTCACCATTTGGATGTGCGGCGTGCGAAGTACCGAATTAAAGGAACATTATTTCATGTATAACCAAGCTATGGTATGAACATACTTACGCGGTAGTGTGAGGACATGTGTACCTCTTTCAAGGCCGTCGTATGATTCCTCTGGTGGTGCAAGAGAGTATCCTCCCATTCTAAAAAAAAGTAATAATTGTAGGTACTTCTTTCGCCGCGTTATGAAAAAATAATGAGAGTGAAATTTTAAGATGCACGCGCATCACTGTAACACAAAAGTAAGATGGTGAAGTTGGTTCCTAAAATTTTCTGACGTCTGCGTCATTCGTTATTTTTTTTGGTTTCTTCGTCCATTATTAGGACAGACAAAGGGTTTTTAAGTGTCAAAACCATCTTTGCAATATTTTTACAAAATTGTTCCTTCTGAAAACGTAGAATAGCATGAGGAATAAGTCATTTAAATAATTTTTGCTTCGGTAGGCCAAAGAAGTACAACTTCTTGCCTGTATACATAAGTACACACACACTTTTTTTATAGCCTCGCTTAGGTAGCAACACAATGAAGAGTCAACTCGATTACCAATACTGTATGTATGTATGTATATCTATCTCATGCTAGATATATTTGCGGCTAGACTGCAGACTGCACATTGAGCGCGCGAACTGACCGCGTCGCATCACACCGGACCGAGATAAACTTGTCATCATATTGGACTGTCTATGGAACGTAGTACAAGATAAGAGCGTGCAATACGGTTTCATCTAAATCCTTTATATCATATTAAAATACATAAAACTCTCTAAATATATAATATAGATAACGATATATTTAATATAGTATAGTACGACATATAATTAAATAAGCATTAATAAACATATGTGACATGCCATTAAATATTGATTAAAGGTCACGTTTGCTAACCACAATGAGGTTTTCGACCTATGCTTACATCCAAAGTAACGTTTGCTAGTTTTTCAACCTTATCCGTTTATTTAAAACATTTAATTAACACTCATTGTATCAAGATTTTTATTGTGTTTTATGCGACTTATTATGTTATTTTAATATTGTATTGTCTCTGTTTTAATCATAGAAAAATGTATATACACAAAAACTTATGAAAACAGAAATAAATCCAAAATGAATATCTAAATTTAAATGTAGAAATTCCTTCTTGCAACCTTTAGATATTGTGGTTTATATAATGAACAGAGTACACGAAGTTATTTTGGCGATTGTTCTTCTCAATAGCCTCTTTATAAATTTTAAAAAGTAAAGTTTTTTTTGAGGATATAATTTGAATTTGGTCTATTTACGGTCATGTTAGACATTCTAGATTAATTCGTGTAATCAATCGTCTTTCGCTTTTCCGTCACATATTTCAATAAAAATATAAATGAATTGCTGTTCGTAAGTCTCGCTAAAACTCGAGAACGGCTTGACCGATTTGGCTAATTTTGGTCTTGAATTATTTGTGGAAGTCCAGAGAAGGTTTAAAACGTGAATAAATAGGAAAATGCTGCTAAATTAAATAAAAACATCAAATTTGTTTTTCCTTTGATGTGTACATACATAATTTCTTGAGAGAATTTATTGACGCACGGTTTGACAGTTCTGCGGTGAAAAAATTTCACTACGACAGCAGGGTGCATATTTTACGAAGTAATTTTTGATGTTATGATATATTATTGACAAATTCATATAAAAACATTATTTTATTTATTATATACAGAACAACGTCTGTCGGGTCAGCTAGTATTTCAATAAAAATAAATATTACTGTTATCGACTCAATATTCAAACCGTCATCGCTTATCAGTTGCGCCACAGACTAGTCAATAGTTTCTATAGTGAACGCTGCGTTTTGCAGCCAGCGGAGTTGAAAATGAATAGAATATCCTTTGCGGCACGACACCCCGATGCTTCGTCACAATGGCGCGAGAGGTGGTGTCACGTAGACACCGCGTGACAAAGTTTCCACTGCTCATTGCTCGGAGAGTGTGTTCAAATGTACGCTCGTATAGAAAGCTCGCTATTGTTGCTGGCTGGCGCAATATAAAGTGTCGGTGGTTTGTTAGTTAGAGAGCGCTCTCAAAACGGTGGAACTCGTTGCAAGGGAAGCAAATTCATATGAATATAAAAAGTTGATTTACAGCCTCCTTGGTCACAGGCGACGATCCTTTTAAGTTATTATAATATTATGTCAAGATTTGATCACGCATCGTATAATATATATTATAAATGTTAGTCTTTTTTTAATCTACCGTCGGTATGCCATGTACGCTGAGAAGAACATAAAGTAAAGTACACTCTTGAGTTTGGTTTACATTAAATAATTTATGTCACTTTAGTATATGACATGGTATATATCATATGGTTTTATTACGAATTTTAAATAGTATGCGAAAGAATAGTAGTTTATATAAATGCTATAACACAGTAAGACTTCTTTGTCAAAGAAGCTTTAATATATTTCTTGAATTTGTGCCCAGTGAGTCCTAGTACACTGTCTGGTATTTTTGTGTAAAAATTGAGTACCAAGTCCTTTGAATGACCTCTAGCTAACTTATTAAACGGCACAATTATATATAAATTAAGTTTTTTATCAAAATTTACGAACGATGTGGGATTCGAACCAGCGCTTTTCGGGTTACGTCCCAGCACTGATACCAACTAAACCAACCATCCGTAATATTCTTATCGGTGTCAATAGTGTTCGCAGTATAACCAAGGAAAAACCGGCTCACCATTAATTATTAGTATAGATTTTATTGTTATGGATTTATTGGGACAGTTACCATCTAGTAATATGAAAAGTCCTGGCGTAAAGCTTGACATTTCGACGAAAGTGTAGACTTTTTAGTTGCTCTTGTTTAGATTTATTTTCTCGTTGTTGAAATAATCGTCCATATATGTAATACTGCAGTTCAGAAGCATCATCCAGGGGTAAATTTACACCTGCTATTATGTAGGCAGTAACGCTACCCTGAAACAAACCTTTCCTTTTCAGCCATAGGGGAAACAGCTCAGATCAAGAAGCTTACAAAAGAATCTCTTTACTCAGTTATATCAATAGAAGTGGAACTATCCTGGAGTGTTGAGCAGTTCCTTTGTGGCGTTTAAATAGCTATTAAGTGGTGAAAGGCGTAATGCAGCCGTCTTTCATCGTAAAGAACTGCAATAAAATGCAGGGTATTATGCAAATGGCGTCACAATTTACAGCTTAGGTGACGGTTGGCATTAATGTCAAGTAGCTCACTGCTGTAACGTCATTTGAATATTAATATGAATAAAGTTATAATAGGCTGATCTTGGTGTTTTTTTGATTGGATTATCATACCACCCTCAGAAACTAAGAATTTTTGAAGTGAAAACTTTTTAGCGGCGTTGAGCACTTTTCTTGGGATGGGTATAAAATGTTAAACTCGCGTCAGGACAAGTGACCTGATCGAAAATTCGTAAGACAGTCGTTGAAATTAAGGATGAGAGTTGATTTTTCTGAGAACCTTTTTAATGTATCTTCAATAATTGTAATCGTAATTTTTTTATGAACCTAATATAAATTATAATTTGCTAGTAATTTTATTCTGACAAATAAAGCAATTCGAACGAAATTGTTCCCTAACCATTCCAAAATACTAAGAAATAAACAACGTTAATGCTCAAGTTTTCCCTTCTGCCGGCATTCCCAGAGTGCAACCCGTTTTTGGTAGTAGAGTTTATATGCCCTATAAAGTTCTAAACAACAGTGAATGATAAAAGAAATAAATATTGAAATGAAAACGTCTTCGGGCGCTGGACATTTTTAACCGACTACAAAAAAGGAGGAGGTTCTCAACACGTCGATATGTTCTTTTTTTTATGTTTGTTACCTCAACACTTTCGACTGGGTTAACCGATTTTGATAATTCTTTTTTATTTGAAAGCTGGTTCTTCGTGTGTGGTCCCATTGTAATTGGTCCAGATCTGACAATGGCATCCATGACAAAACCATAAAAGTCTTAAAATTTGCTATACATACGTATAGCAAAGTGGATAATAAATTTACGAATAACTTAATATCGTGCCAACCGATTTCAATTATTCTTTTTTTATTGGAAAGGAGATACTTAAAAGATAGTTTCGTAAGAGTTTGGTTAGGTTTGATTACGGAATCCATGACAAAGAAACGGAACTCTTCAATTCTTAGGAGCAAATTAACGATACTCGGCCGAATCTTTGCATGCTATCCGGATATTTAAGTCATCTACCATAACATAGTTATGGTCTAGAAATTGTGGTAGTCGAATGTGATGATCAATGGGACTCCTTAACAAAGTTGTTAACCCTTACTGTACTTACAGTCTGTATCTGTGACAGAATTTCTAACGGTCTGTAATCAAATTGTAAAGCACTTATGTTCATTGCTGCATTAAAAAATTTAATATATCTACACATATTTAGACAAATTGTTAGTTAGTGTACTTCAAATTCACTAAAGATAGTAAAAACAAAATTATTTTTAACAAAAAACAACCGACTTCAAAAACACTATTCCGAAACAATAGATATAATGTGCACTAAAAAGTATAAAAATAATTGCGTATTTTTATACAATCTAATTAATTACGATTATTGTAATTTTTGGAGTAGTATTGTTCACTATTCTTGGTACACTTACTCCTACTGATAGTTTTTACTTCATGTATATTATTATAATATTAAATACTTATTGTAAGTATAGCTATAAGCATTGAATTTTTAAATAATTAAAAATGTATTCATGTAATTATCTGTTTGTGCAAAGAGATACTGGGTAAACATTTAGTTTGAAAGAAACAACGATAGTTAGTACTTTTGATACATAATAATTAATTATTCGTCAGTAGCTTATTAAAGTACATACATACATTTAAATAAAACACTTTTAAAGGATTAAAACGAGATCTGAAAAGGTCTTGAAACGTCGGGTTAACTAAAATAAAAATAAATATGGACAAATATCACAAAAATCACACGTTTGAATCCATTAAAAGTATTTTATTTAAATGTGTAACACTCGCGTTAATCAAAGAAAATACTACCTACATACATAATATATCGTCAGTTTCTAGAACAGTCGATGAGCTGATCAATCACGCAGGATTCATTAAGAATGGTTTATGTACATGTTACAAACAAACAATGTCTGATATATTCTGAGAAATGACTGAGCAACATTATTAAGAAGCCGTAACCATTTCTTACCCTCGTCATGAATACTGGCTTACGTAGAATTTAGACTCCGCGAGAACATGCGATGACGACTAGCCAGTAGTAATGTTTAGACTTAAAAATCGTTTATGTTAAAGTAAACGTTTATGTTTATGTCAATAGTGATAATCGTCATTGCCTTGAAGTTGTAAATTTTCTAAAAAAATGAATAATTAATAGTGCAGTCTGTTGACACATGACAGTTTGGATTAGATATACCCCCTTATTCATAATAGTATGCTAACTTAAAGCATTGCTAATTCGCACTCTGTCTTCTTCTATTGACCTAAGTCAGAATGAGAAAAAACACTCCTTAGCGGCTGTTTAAAGTTAGCGGACCATTATGAATAAGGGGGTTAGTATTTACCAGTGGTAGACTCCTTTGCACCGGATGCCGGCTGGATTGTGGGTTCCACAACGGTGCCTATTTCTGCCGTGAAGCTGTAATGTGTAAGCATTATTGTGTTTCGGTCTGAAGGGCGCCGTAGCTTTTTGTGAAATTACTGGGCAAATGAGACTTAACATCTTATGTTTTTCAAGAATCCTGAGCGGCACTGCATTGAGGGCAGGCCGTATCAATTAATGAAGTCCTGCTCGATTCGTCCCTAATTTTCATTAAAAAAAAAATTACAATGTTGTGCTTAAGTACACACGAATATGCCAGTTGCTTGAGATCCTTTGGCATCAATCTGTAGCAAATTTGGCTGCATTTAATAAGGTAGCTCACCACAACGGCCTCTTGGTCATCGTTGAAAACTTGTCTATTCTTCTGATAGCCAACTGTGACAGATTCCACAGGTGTGGCCTCTCTTTTGATTCTTTTCTTTTCTTTAAATATCATGTTAGCGACATGACATAATAAGTCTTGCGATGCCACGACATTTTTTAAGTTCCTTCCTACTCATAGATAACTGCTGCTTGATAACTTGACAGTAAAAGTCTTTAGATGTTTTGTTCCGCTCAATTGTTCTTACATACATCCTCATGCTACAAAAAATAGACAAAAACTTTATAAAAAAAAGCAATTATAATTATTTATTTATTTTATTTATGCAATTTTTTTTTGATAAAATTAATTTTATCAAAAAAAAAGAAAACGGGTAGTGAGTAAAATTAACTTGCAAGATTTGATTACAGACAGACAACGGGACAGGTGAAACTAAATGAAAATGCTTGTGTTAGGCTATTTTCGTTACGGAATTTCTGGATTCGGTCTCTACGCTCAAGGCCCGCGATAGAAGCTATGCAATAGCTTAAAATGGAGCACAAATTATCTCAGTCGGCAAGAAGCACTCCTCTGGCAAATGTAACTCTTAGCCCCAACGCCTAATGCGACCTTTTAGGGTTATACAGTGAAAACTTTAATGAACATAGCGGTATAAACGTAGATTCATTGGAAAACGAAAGCATTGAGGCTTTAAAATTACTCTGCCTGTAAGGAACATAGGTTGCAAACAAAAAGTGTAAAATTGTGCGATTTAACTCTTACTTTTAAAGCCAAACAATGCAATATTGTAAATTTTTCAAATTAAGAATCTTCTAGCTGTCTGCTGGAAAAAAGTTTCACTCCGAAATCTTAATAATAATCTCGTAATACTGCAATTTCATACTTAAACCCCTATTATTATTAAACAAATGAGCACAGACTGTGAACTAATTAGTTGTGGCTGTGACGTCACTTCAGATGATATGTCTTAACGTTATGTTATGTACCTATAATAGTACCTACATATAGAGAGACACGAAGCTATAATGTATCAAGGCAACTTAGACTTGTTACTCTTTGGGTTACTATGGAAAATAATGGAATATATGACTTGCTATAATATATAGATTATGGCTACCACAACGGCGCCTATTTCTACCGTGAAGCAGTAATGTCTAAACACTATTGTGTTTCGCTGTCAATGGCGCCGTAGCTAGTGAAATTACTGGGCAAATGAGACTTAACATCTTATGTCTCGAGGTGACGAGCGCTATTGTATTGCCGCTCAGAATTTTTGTTTTTTTTTTCAAAAATCCTGAGTGGCACTGCATTGCTTGGGCAGGGCGTATCAAATACCATCAACTGAACTTCCTGCTCCTCTCGGTCCTTAATTCATCATAAAATATAGCGCTATATTATTGGTGAGTCTGGAACGGGCTTAATTCGTATCAAGAGTGGGTAGGTAGGTACAAATGAGTCAGCGTCGGAGTAAGGTCGGGGAAGGTCGCGCGAGGAATGCAGCCGGATCAACGAACCGCCGTCACGTAACCCTTTGTGGTCACTTGGCACTCGTCACGAGCACGTAGGCCGTTTGAGCCGATCACTATCTAGATAGTACTATTTCAGCTTATCATCGCTTTTGGTCTGATTCAAAGGGCATTGCTACACAACTAAGTTACGGGGCAGACTTTATGAAAAAGGGACGAGACGAGCATGACGTTCAGCTGATGGAAGTTGATACGCCCTGCCCATTGCAATGTAGTGCCGCTCAGGATTCTTGAAAAGTTTGAGCGGCACAACAATTGCGCTCGTCACCTTGAGACATAAGATGTTAAGTCTCATTTGCCCTGTAATTTCACTAGCTACGGCGCCCTTGAGACCGAAACACAGTAATGTTTACACATTACTGCTTCACTGAGACTGACTATTGAAACTGATAAAGTCAACAATTTAATTGATAAGAAAGTACGAATTACCCTAGAGCCTTTTAGCTTTTAATAAGTTTTAGATAAAATATTTAATTAATAAGAAACAATATTCTAATTTAAACAGAGATCGTGTCTTTGCGATTTGTTCGTGAACAGGCGCTGCTTATGGTGGTTGGATGATTCTATCATTGTCCCTGTTGGAAATAGTACTTTATTTTTTTTATCGCCATGTCTAAATCAAAACTCATATATTTTTACCTTAAGGTCATAAAGTGATATAAATATATATATTTTCATTTCTCATACTCGGAAAGTAATGTTGTCTTGATCTGATTATTGGGTGGAAAATGCTGCTTCCCTCCATAGAGAGGGAAAAACTCATACAAATTACTTCCCACCTAAAAAACAACTAATTTAAAAAATGCATGAGGTCATGTAACTTTCTAAACAGCCACTGAACTTAGCACAAACTTCTTTGAGCGGAATAAGCCGCAACATTTACGCGGTGAATTCCATATTTAAAATTTAAAAAGTCGACATAAATTGTCCTAAATTGACAATTAATTTTAAATAGGTACTACTAGGTAATATTATGATATATTATCAGTAAATAGTTTAGATAAACAACTAGTTTTATTTTCCTCATATTCGAAATGAAAAGTAAAGTGTTTAACACGGGTAAAATAATCAATTCCTACTCGGACTATAGCCGCCCTTGCTGCGCTCGGGCGTCAAAATACCTCGGGAATTGATGCTTTCGACCCTTGGTTAACAATCTACTATTATAAACGTATGCAAAGCCTGAGTCTCAACTTTGAGGACACGAGTCAACAAAGCACATGACGCCGCATGATAAGGAGAGTCGACCTCTTTTAACGGAATAAGCCGAGGATAAAGAATACTTAATCCATACAGATATCATCAAGCTTAAGAGTTGTTTGCTGGGACGCGATCATCACTATATTCCACCATTTAGATTTTTTGATGTGAAAACTTTATTAACCGCGTTGGGCACTTTTTGGTAGGGGGAAAATCTTATAAGTTTGCTTCACCGACATGCTCATAACTGACGCACGCGATTAATAAATAATAATAAAAATATATAAATATATATAGTTAGACACTTTTTGTATGGGTGAAATCTCGTGATTTCGCGTCACTGAAATGCTTATAGCAGTATATCTTTAGCTATACAGCGGACGTATTGTGCAACATTAGTGCTGTGTATATGTAACTAGCTGACCCGGCAAACGTTGTTTTGCCATATATAAGTATAATTCACGCGATAGTTTTATAAGTAATAAAATATTGCCTATATTATAGCCTGTACATCATTTTGTTCTATTGTCAATAGTTTTTGCAGCGCACGCAAAAATAGGTTTTCGATTTTACACCTTGTGTTACAAAATAGCAATTTTATTACGGATCCCTAATTTTGAAAAAAAAAAACAGCCTATAGCCTTCCTCGATAAATGGACTACCCAACACTGAAAGAATCATTCAAATGGGACCAGTAGTACCAGAGATTAGCGCGTTCAAACAAACAAACAAACAAACAAACACTGCAGCTTTATAATATTAGTATAGATTAGTGAACTAAAAGTCCTAAGTTTTCACTTTTATCAGCAGTTTCTACAGCTGCCATTTTTTATATAATATCCAAAATAATAAAGAAATAGGCTTTCTAGTATTCATTAGGCTTCACCTCTCAGCTCGCCTTAAATTTTATAAAGTCGGATCATATGCCCTGGGGTTATTGTTAGAAATACGTTAAAACAATATTTCTCTTTTGACAATCTGTTTGATTTCGGTAAAGTAAACCTGGCGGCGGAAATACATCGGAAAGACCTGGAGTGAAATCAAGAGAGATGCTCAGGATCGACAGCGATGGAGATGCACTGTTGATGCCCTCTGTCTCGGCTAGGGGAAATGAATAAATGACGTTAAAACAAACTTCTATAAAAATCTTGTTAGTTAGTTGATGTAAAATATCCGACACCTTATTTTTTATAAGACACAATAGGGCACAACTATGTAGTATTATACAGAACAATGGAAGTAAAAAAATAAAGAAAACAAATTTCAATTAGGCACGCCTTTCTGGCAGAGCATATAATAAAAAGACTCGGTTGCACACAAACTGTCAATTGCTTCCTCGGTAAAAGTTTTAATAGCGACATAAAAGTAGATTTAAAATAGTTTTAGTGGCCGCTTCTCTCTATATAAGTTGTATCGTGAAAAGTTCCTTTACAGCTCAACTTTTGTACTTATTAAAGATTCCTTCGGTTAATATTTGACTTTGCCCCCATCTGCAGCAATTACTTTAAACGTTCGAGACGATATTAATAGTTTTTTCTTTCTTTGATGAAGGTATTTTTCTTATTATTAAAGGCTTTATTTGGAATATCCGTAATTTATAAAATTCTACTTTCAACTTAATATCAATCCGCCCGTTTTATTTTGAATAAAACAAATGGACCCTTTTTCGAATTCTTTTCTACTCTACACCATACGTAGGCAACTTTAATATCGTCCTCTGATCGTTTGTATTTTTCTTCGCGATTCTGTTATAAAATGCTAATAGGGTATCAATTTATTTACGGCACTAAACTGATTTTTTAGCTTATTTTTATCTTCTGTGAACGCTTGTTATGTCCAACCCATTGGTTTATTCGGATTTTTTAACATTGTTTTATTACTATAATCTCCCTGATCCCAAAGAATATCATGAACCGCTAAACTAGCTCTTAGTATATCTAGCAGATTGCTAGTTGACCAATGACGGTTAGGTTTTTGCCATGGCCGATTAGCTGGCGATATTCAAGTATAAGCTTACACACAGTTTATCGATGGTCATCAAAAGTAAGCGAGAAGGCCTGGAAGCTAGTCTGGATAAAGAACGCCTTTGGTCGTGCATGGCACAAGGCGGTTCTTGTATATTTTATCAAAACCACTTTTCCGTGTCGCGGATTGGGGTCTTGTTCAGTTTAATCCCCAGAAAAATAAAATTGCACATTGACCACTAAAAAACCTCATTAATCGTAGGTATCACCGCTCTTCGATAACACTTCTCGCTTCGCCCAGTATCGGAATACTGGTTCTCGAAATTTCCAGCATTAGCTAAATCGCGGCTAACTGGAAGGCAAAGTTAAATTAGCTTTTAAGACACATCACACATGGAGTCATGAATAGAACGAGACAATATTTCATGCCGACACACATTTTGGAGTTCCATAAGGTGAAGGTCCATCACATTTGCAGTATTGCTCTCATCTCTGGTCTGCTACACCCCACCTGAACTATTTGACCACGTGCATTGTAGAGCTGCTGGAATTTTCTAGGTCCGAGTATTCAGTAAATTGCTTGTTAGCTTGGTGTTGCTTATAGATGTATGTTCATATGTACGTATGCCATCATGTGTATCTTCTACCGCATTTGTCAAAGGGAGTGGTCCATGTTTGACCTAATTCCTGTCACCGAATCCCACTTTCGCACACGTCTACAAATAATGCTCTGGATAAGTGACTCTTCTCCAAAGTGTGGTTTGCAAGAAACTATCTTCGACGTGTAACCAAATTGTAACATGAACTTCCTTGCTCGGTGTCTCCAGGACACGATACGACACGTACCAAACTATCCCACACTGGTCTATTACATTAGGAGATTATGTTAGATTATTATTATATTGAACTAAAGCATATCACATAAGCCAAGTACTAAAACAAGTTTATCTAAATCATAACATAATATCCTGCCTGATTGTTCTCTGATCAAACAATTATCGGACGATATTCTCAGTTGTAGCATATTCAAACGTGTCCATATTTGATCCGATTATACATCCCGGATGAGTGCAGAACAGTTTTAATGAAAACCGTTTTATGGCGGGCGCCACAGACTGTTGACATACGGTTTGCATGATGACTGCAAGTACTGCACCGGTTGCTCTCTGGAGTCTAGATATATTGTATGAGTATGGGTGATACGGTTTACACTATTAATTTGAATTTTACGGGATTTATTGTCAATGAAATTGGTAGTTTATTGAAATAAGTGTTTTATCGTGGCCTGTTTGATATTAAAAATACGCCATGCCAACAAACGTTTTGGTGAAGGACTACATTTTTCGGCTACCGCATATGTAATTTTATGTAATATGGATGATTTATAAGTGGTAAATATCTAATATTTATAAGGGATTTTTATGTAGTCTGTGTCTTGTTTAGAATTTACACCTTAATAATCAATATTGTGTAACGCGGCAACGCGAATGTAATAAAACTAATTAATATTATAACGACCAAATCAAAATTTTTTTTAAACTTTTTACTTTTATTTGTAATAAATAAAATTTAAAAATACATGAGATCTAAAAATAATTTGTGCAGTACAATGCTTTAAACGATTAATATAGCAGGACTGTATTTTATTTAAATTAAATTAAAATTTGAGATATCTAAGTAAATTGAAATTATTTTATACATTAATAGCATAGGGTAAACATTGTAGGAATTGCTGGATTGAAACACTGCAATTAAAAGTTAAAATTTTTACTTCTTTTTTTTTTCAAATTCAGCCTGATCGTAGTCGGGGCAAGTGGTTAGTAATATTATGTATAATCCAAAATTCCGCATACTATACATACTATAAATAATACCTGTTTTTAATACCGGTTCTAATTTCATATCTGTTATGTTGCAAGAAAGAAATGGCGGCGAAAATTCATTATGACGGAAGACCCTTTGACAATCTAGAAGTCGATGACCTTAAAAACTAGTAAACTGTGTATTCATTTGTACTGTGGCGTACGAGTGCATCCACTAGGTACTGGAAAAGCATGGAATGGTAACAACCGCGTTACTGGCTTCGTGTGAGTCCGTGATCGTTTTAAAAATTTACAGCTATACTATTATTTGGACATTGTTTACGGAAACGAGGGTTTTGCTTCGGAGATAATAAATTTTTTAGCTGTTGTTGCGTTACTGTAGCTGGGTAATTAATTAAATGCGTAAGTAATTCTTCATGAATTAAATAGTTTGGTTGAATAATTACCGAGTATATTACTTAAATAGCTTCAATTTAAGTACTCAATATACTGTCGAGATTATTTTTTAGTGATAACGCGTTTCTTTAGGTTAGTTAATACACAATTTTTTGAATTCAGTGCAAGGAACAACTACTATTTGGTATTTAATATATTTCGCATTTGAAATACATATAATAAAAAGATATATTATAATATATGTAAATATGTAAACACTAATATTTTGGGAAATTTTAGTGGTGAAAGTAGGAGTTTTAACTTTTGTTACTATTTATAATTGTAATATTGTTTGTTTCTTGTACATAATAAATAAATACTGAATGTCTCATCTGTACTTAAAATATAACTAGATTTAAAGTTGGTCTTTTTCTTAAACGTTTATAACATAGTCAGCTTTCATTTGTCAATGTTGTTTAACGGCCGATTTCAATAACGTATCTCTAGTTACGGATATATTACTATCACCGTTTAATGACAAGGTCTTATCTATCCATAGTTATGTCCAATATAGTTATATTATTAGTCCAACGCTACCCGTCGATAGGTTTATGAAAAGTAAGTGAGTGTAAAAGGATAGATTTGTCTACCTCTTGTAAGTTAAACTAAGGATAGATAGGTTATTTGAAACGGCCGTAAAACTTCACTGCTAGACAATTAAAAGCCCAGCTGCAAACTCAGATTATATTATATTTTTTCGATCGCTCGACCATTGATCGAGTCAGTGCGATAGAAATCTAGTTTTTGCCAACTGCGGCACTGACACTTGAAACACCTTGGTATATTTATTACAAAGAACAGCGCGCGCTCAATTCTCACTTCCTCATTACTGCCAGCGTAATAATTACCAGCTCGTTTCAATGAAAACAGCGCCTCACTTGCGTAACTGTTTATAATTATCGCGTTGTTTTAGTGCCGTCTCTTTCATCGGGTTGCTGCGCGAGCGGGACGCCTGCAGTTAAATGATAACATTTTCTAAAGGTGATGTTGGATTCAGGATTAAGTCTCTGTAATTTACCTGTGGTGTATTTTGAGGAAGCGATAATTTCGATGAGAAATTTAATTTTGCGTAATGGTGAACAGATACGTGTTGCAGAGCTTGGTGGAAAATAGATCGCTGTATGAACGGATTTCCAGAAAAACGTTCCAAACCACAATCGTGTGGAAATTGAGTAAAGAGCACAAAACTGGTCACGTTATTCATATTAAAGGACTGACAAAAAATGACAGCCCTGCTGTCACTCTTTAAATGACATCATGACTTAGTAGCAGAACCCACATGTATGGAAGACTCTAACATTATTTAAACTTCAAACACGAATTCCTTAAAATGTGATGTTTGTGGCTGGGAACGTTTTTCAGGAACCATGTCCGTATATGTTTTTGTTGTTTGTGTGGAATAAGAAGATAGCTTTGACCCTGCAGAATCCGACTGGTTCCGAATGTATTTTATGTATTGCCCATCCATGCCAAACACCTGCACCCAGCCAACTGCTCTCATGAAACTTATAATGTCCTATGGAGCGAAGGCTTATTAGATTCCAGTGAGAGTTAATTTCCTCCCAGATGGTTTAAAGATACGATGTTTCATTCTTTCCGCGTCAAAATCTTCATTTGTGTAATAAATATTAATTCTATCTATATGTAGCTCCTTATTTAACCTGTACATTTAAAAAGAACAATATGATATTAACACTCGATAAATTGCTCTACACTTATGTAACCGAGGTGAAAAATATATCTTTAAAATCGTTTGTGTACGATAATCTCAGAAACGGCCAAAAGAAAATGAGTGCAGCTTTCACTGATGTATGCAAACTTCCTGTAATACTATTTAGTTTTCCATTCCAGTCTTTTAAACACACATGCTAAGTTATTTGATAATAGGCTGATATCTACAAGGGTATGGTTGCGAGTCCCCGCTCGATCCCTAATAATTATTCATCCCTAGCAACTGAATATAAATTAACTGTATCCATTAATACATGTAGAAGCCAAATGTTCAATTCCGCTTTGATTATCATTTAGTTTCTAAAATTACCTCGTGTTTATACACACAGACAACTTTTTCTGGTTCCCTGACCATTTCGAGATGTTTTCGCCGACTCGAGACGATGTCAGGTTTCTTTCGATGAAGCTGTGTTTATATTCATGCCGCTTTTTATTCATTCTCCATTTATAAGTATGTCTGGTGCGATAATCCTGCTATTGGTTTGGTTTTATGTCGCGATCTTCTGTCCTTTTGTTGGGTTGATTTATGTCTTTTTCTTTTCTAAGTCGAGACGGTTTTTTCTATGTGTTGCTTTCAATTTCGAATTATAATATAATGAACTTTATTTCAACTATTATGACTCATATTTGTTAGTGATACAGCAAACTTGTTTTCTTTGTTAGTACTTATCCTAAACCTAATTAAGTTACAGATACGTGTCATTGCTGCGCCATTCCGTTAGAAATACTGCAGCTGCTTCAGAATGCTGTTGGTACTGCCCCGCACTCTGCTCACCAGGGATCCATATCTTTCGTTGCATAAAAAGTCGACCCGTGCTTCCGCGAACATCCCTGAAGCGCTACAAATCGGGGCAGCCCCATCAGCTCCCTGAAAGCATTGTTATATTGAACACGATGAGTGTTGTAGGATTTTTGAGTGTACTTGGCCCGCAGGTTGCACGTGTAGTTGGTAAAATTATGGCGTTGGAAAATGGAAAACATTTTAATGTCAGCCATCTACGGATGAACACTTCATAGGTGATAAGCTCCGTCTATAAAATGAGAGGTTCAAAAACTAGAGCTAAAACGTAAACTTAAATATCTTTTTGGGAACATGTAGTTCGTAGCACCTTCCATATTCTTTTTTAGTTATGATCTGATTGGATAAAGGTTAAAACGACCTTTCGTTGCCAATCGATTTTTAGTTTATGAATTATATCTTGCACCACCAGAGGAATCACAAGAGCGTAGCCAGCGCTTATTCCAAGGTACTGATTTCGTGTCGTCCTAAAAAACTGCGCGCAACGAATCTCAATCCAAATATTATGGTAAAGTAACATTTAGCCATTAAAATATTTTAGAATCTTTGGCACATTATGAATGATATTGGACCTGGCACCTGCCGCCGAACTCCACCTTCGCAGTACACGCCACAACTTTGTCTATCATCCTCAACATCTGAATGTGTGTGCTCCTCCGCTGTGTTATGTTGTTACTTTATATATCAGGGGTTAAAGTATGAAATTGCCGATTTGTACTGTAAAATTGAAATTAGTTTATGCCAATTAATGGTCGTTTATTGCTTTTGCGATAGAACTGTGGTGATATAGATTCGACAAACTGTGTCAAAGCATTCTGTACTGCCTCCTGAGAAGAAAACTTTTTATCACCTAGAAAATTCTCCAAATCACGAACAAAATGGTAGTCCGTTGGAGCAAGGTCTGGCGAATACGGAGGCTGACGAATGGTTTCTAATTGCAGTTATTGTAGAGTTAAAACGATTTCCCGTGCTGTATGAGGTGTTATCATGTAAAAGTAATGGTGAAGATCAATTCATGACTCGGGTTTGTTTGATTGCTAGTTTTGCTATTATTGTTCGGAGTTCGGCACAGTAGACTTCTGCCGTTTTTGCTTGACCAGATCGGTGAAAGCTATAGTGAATAACACTATGCTGAGAAAACTAAACAGTTACCATTACCTTTTTATTGGTAAGCTTTGCTTTAGGACAGTGTTGCGGCGTTTCACCTGGAGTCAGCCATTGCTTTTTTCACTTACGGTTATCGTAAAGAATCCAATTTTCATCTCTAAGATCTAATCTTAAGAAGGCAACTCGTATTCAAAAATCTCTCGAATTTTCGAATCGATCTTTCATCCAGCCAAAAAAAACAACTGAAAGTCGATATTCGAATGTTGCATATTTTTAAGAGAAGAACTATATAGGTACCATGTGAAAAAAGTTTCACTCAAAAATCTCAAACTATAAAGGTTCTATGTCAATTCGAAGTACCTATTACAATAAAACGGCAATTTCATACTTTAACCCCTATTATTATGCCCATTGTTTCAGCAGGACTTTTGTGGGTCCAGCACAAAAACAAACAGACTGCTTATATTTTACGATCTCTTATTAGCTCTAAATAGCAAAATAATTCACATCGCAGTGCGCCCTTCACTATGAAATTAACTTTGTTTATTCCCAGCCTCTTAAAGTTATTGATCTTGCGAGTCTTGTGAGGGCGTGTTTGCCGCAGCCCACCAAACCGGTCCATTAGTGGGCCAACCATACTCGTTTCACGCCGATATCGATAAAACCGGACAACTAGCCGCGGAAACTGTATCAAAGTTGGGATTTCTAATTGTCTCCTTTTGTTTGTGCGGAACATGTTTTCCTGCGCCGATTATGTTAAGTTGAAATGTGGGATTCAGTCTCGGTTTTTTGTTATGCGCAGCGGCTACTTTGTTGCTCAATGGAAAACGTTGAGTTTCCTGAGCTAAGTAGTTTTCTTGTAAGGCTATCTTGTTTTCGAATCTTAAATAACGAATGAACTCATAACTTAATTTTTTTTGTCTAGGGAATGAAATTGGAAAAAAATTGCGAGATTCATTAGCTATCAATATTCCTGAATCTCTTTGAGCTCTCTTGGTTGTACCTATATGGCTTTTCACTTGCACTTGCCCGTACCTACTATACATATATGTTGCCAGCCCTTTAGGTTTCAGATCCAGTACGCACTATTTTAAAGACCGTACCCGTGTCGTATTGACCTAGACACACTGCGTTAGAAAGTGCACTGGAATTTTTGATTGTACGTGAACAAATGTTTCTTGGGCATGCCTAAATGAGCCTACATGAGTAGCCCTTCGTTGTGTGTGGACAATCCATTTCTGAGTTCCGCGTTTGATTTGCTGTTTGACTGGCGTTCCATCGCAGCGTTCCCATAGATTTATTAAGTGCAGTACCTACTATTATCGTGCCAATAGTGTACATATCTATTATAAGCAGCATTAATTAGTTATAGCGACATGACGAGCATGAAAATTGTAAATGAGAACGTGAAAATAACGATAAATAATGGAGAGTTCCATTAGTACCGGGGCCTCAGCGTTTGTATCCATTAACCACGTGACCGGGCGCTTCGCCCAACACAATGACTCGAAATGTATTGAACACGAGTTTTACTTTCACCCTCGTCTGCTTGTCAATTATTTTGTGGACCACGAGACGTAAAGGATTGTCGGTGGCCCGCATTACGATCGGTAATAACTAATGAGTTTTCTAGTCAGATTCGAATTTAAGGTCCGTATCTGAGAAGGTGATTCAATGCGTAATCCATTATTAAGTTTATTTTGTCACTCTTTTCATAACTGTGCTGCCAGATATAATTTACCATCCGATATTCCTCTGTCAATTTGTCCTTCCATTCCAAAACTTATTTTGATGCTTTTTTGTTTGATTTGAAATAAACAATTTACAAATTTTATTATTTGGGGTGACATTCTAATGTCAAGTGGGTGGAAGATAGACTTATAAAATAGGTACCAATTATAGTATTCGAAGAGCGTAAAAATACTTAGAATATCAATTTAAGAAAATACAAACCAAGACGAGGCTATACGCCATCAAACAAATAAAAAAAGCGGTTGGCAGCTCTTCCTTACCAACTATTTCGTTCTTGCCTGCAGCCAATTATGACTGAAAGGCTCAAGATAACATATCAGCTCTCCAAATATAGGGAGCTAGGGTGTAATGGTCAGGACTCTCCAAGCTCATGTTCTCCTAACCACCTATCTGTAAAGTTGTCACAATTAATGTGCCTGATTGCAGACGTGATTGCCTACATATAAAAATAAATAATATTATGTGTCTAGTGTTTCAATTTTCGCGCGGAAAATTAAAGTTGTCGTGAGTTAACTGAATGAGTAATTTAAATGGAAAACTTCATCGCATTGATCAAGTGAAAACCGCCCATTTCGTGTTTAAAGACCGTTTGTATAACTGAAACGACGGCTAGGGAGAAGGCTTCCTTAATTAGTGGCCCTGTATTATTATCAAAATGTCTTTTTTTAGACAAAAAATACTCCAAAATGTATAGTAGTAGTCATTGAAACGAATGGGCAAGACCGATCGTCGTGAAGATCTTTGGGGGAGGCGTTTGTCCAGCAGTCGACGTCTTCCGACTGAAGATATAAGTTTGACATTATAAGATGATGATGATTGAAAATTATTTATTTATTTTATTTGAAAAACACAAATAGAAATAATACAAATACATGAGTAGACTATGAGTTCTAAGAAATATAATACATGTATTCTAAACCACGTGTTCCGCTGATTTTTAACAATATTGCGTTATCTATACTTAATAATATTAGTTATCAAAAGTTAAGGTTAAAAAAAATATTTATAAGTAATAGTAATAGTGACATAAATATACATATAAAATATTCATACAGTAAAATAAAAATAATATAATCAAAGATATATATATATATATATATATATATATATATACGTATGCATATTATAGTACTCGTAATACACTAAAATAAATATTATACATACTATCTATGTTATAAACATTTACCTATATAAAGCAAGTACAAATTTTAGGAGCCTGTATTCTATGTATTGTTCATATTTAAATTTTGTATTCGTCTTCTTGCTTCTTTCTTAATATACTTATAACATGGGATTTAATGGGGACTGCTTGTCATGATAAATATCTAAATTAGTGAAGTATTCATTATATCTATAACACATTCTACGGACGGGTGATCGTATTCCAGCATTTGTACGCAATGGTGGTATATAAAATAATGTTGTAACTCCCAGCTCTCTAGATGCTAGACGATACATTGCAATAATTATGACGTAACTGTTTACGATATATATTTTATAGAGATTTGCCGTTTGCATCCTAACTTCTGAATATCTCGTCAGATTTTGATGAAAATTGAAACAGTGATAGTTAATCGGCAAATAATAATTTTTGTCCTTTTCTTCAACTCGTTTGTCCTAGAATCCATAGAATACGTTTCAAACATTTATAATATATCAGCGGCGGTGCACGAAATCTCCCTTCTAGATTTCGTTTACTGATATCAATATAATAAATATAATCTAACCATGGATGAGAATATCTTGGGCTTTTAATGGGTGGTACCGTAATTTATTTTCTAAAATAAATCTTAAGTTACTCCTTGAAACACATGCATTTTACAAGTCTTGTAGTGCCTAACTGTTTTGGAGGTAGAACGAACAAACACAGGAGAAATATTTCGAGTTTTTTTAAGTTTGCTTTTCAGGCATTTTACTTTGAAAATTGTGACTATCTGACTTCTATACAACCGTTCATTACTTATTGTATTCCTTTTGAGTAAATTTCCTAAAATCCCTTTTTAGTGCTACTTAAACTTAAGTTGTCGCTCTATGTTCATGATGTCAGGGGAAGTAATTACATTAAGGCGAGTTTACGTTTAATCTCCAGTATCGATTCAGGGGCCAATCGAATGCACAGCTCATCGTTTCACATATCTGCCTCCATTCGGAGCCAGTGGTTCCGGGCCGCATTAATCCTATCTCTGAATCCTGATTACAAACTGCCACACCCACATTGAAATACTATTGTCGGATATTTAACACTAAGCTCTGGGCTACCGTCTAACTCCACTACCTTTTAGGCGCGTTATGAAAACATTATGACAATGAAATTTTAAGATGCGCGCGATGATCACTGTAACACAAAAGTAACAGTGGTTTATTCGTCCATTATTAGGACAGGCATAGGGTTCAAGCCCATACAGCCGTATTCGTTATTTAATCATTAATTGTTTTGACAATTGGATGATTAATTATAATTATAATTATAAAATATAATTATATAAATATTTTTACAATATTGTTCTTTCTACAAACATAGAGTAGCAGGAGGGATAAATAATTTTAACGATTGTTCCTTTGTCACGCCAAAGAAGTATAACTTCTTACGTGCATACATAAGTACACACACAGTTTTTTTTCACCTGATTATTAGTTATTTTACCGAGTAGGAAAACTCCAAAGTATCAGTGTACATGATTGTATTTGTTGAATACTACTACTAATTATAATAGTGATCACGACCATCATGTTCACGAAGCATCCTTACAAGGCCAATGAATTCAATCTCTAAAAGTTGATGTTTCCAATTTACGATAATTTACACTCATACAGTATATTATTTATTACTTTTCATGAAATATTTGATATTATTGTATGCAGAATGATTCATATATTTGTTATATGTATATTACAGCCTTTGTAAAGTACTCTAAATAGAGTCTTTCAAATGGAGGCTTATTTTATTGAAAAGAGTTGCCGTTGAGTTTCTTGTATATTCTTCTCACGAGCTCTACTTTTTCCGAACATAAATGGTAGATTCAGTAATATAAATGAAATATTTATAGTGACGATTCAAAAGTGCTTAGCTTAAGCCTCGTTTACTAATGTTTATTATACTTAGACACCACAGTAAGTACAGGAGGATAAACTACCAAATTCCATTCCACAAGTTTGGTTCTACGTGTAAAAAAATTACTTGAAAACAGCTCTGCAGGATATGCGCTTAAAATGAGGATGGTTTTTTTTTAGTTTGTGGCTTATGATGCAACAATATTACTCACTTGATATATGTATATTTCACGTACATTTTTACCAGTGGGAGTCTCCTTTGTACAGGATGCCGGCTAGATTATGGGCATCACAACCGCGCCTATTTATGCATATGTATGTCTCAAGGTGACGAGCGCAATTGTAGTGCCACTCATAATTTTTGGGGCTTTTCAAGAATCCTGAGCGGCACTGCCTTGTAATGGGAGGGCGCCATCAATTACCATCAGTTGAACATCCTGCTCGTCCCTTATTTGCATAAAAAAAACATAGTAACTACAACCAGGTCAGAATATAACTACCAATAAAGCATGTCAGAAAGCTTCACAATATTTCACTAGAAACTCGGAACCGTAAACATTGGGAGCAAGCCAAAAATTACCTCGATTTTGCAGTGCCATTAATTCGATTCCACTGTGTTGTCGACATTCATCAGCGGATAATGCCGCGCTGGACAAGCGATGACTCCCTTTTATTGTTATTATCAATATAGGCCATGTGCATTCGCGGCGAAGGTCATTCCGCGGCTCACCACAATATCATATTCACGAGCACTTCCTGTTACACCACGTGCACAAGTCGGATTTATACAAACGCAGGTTTATTTTATATTTCTTTAGTCATGTCCACGGGTCGCTGGTTCATATCCGGCTCGAAGGACCATGAAAAGGGATGCACTTAGGCGTTGATATATATATTGGTTTTTATGGTAAAAATATTTATTTACGTAGGGTACTAAAGTAATCTATGACACGTTAACTAACTTTAATTGATGGTTCTACTTGTGAGTACGCGGATCTCTACTATTAATTGGTTAAAATGGTTACTCGGACCGGTCCTGTAATGGTTATAGACGAATGGTTAATGGTAACTAGGACCGGCCCGATCAATGGTTACCCGCGTACTACAATATTTGTAATATAATGCTGTTCGATAGATTAACTTCGAACAACCATTTGAAAGGGGGCTCTTTGCACAGGTCCAAGCCCGCCTATCTGGTAAATAAATTTAGTACTTATAATTTATATGTATATATACTAAATACTTGTCATAAACACCTAATGTGGCTTAATAAATAAAGATAAAAAAGCCTTTTAAGTCTAACAAAATATCATTAAAAAATCAATTTTGTTGCTCGTGTCAGTCAGTATTCAAATTTAAAAAAGTATGTGTGAGTAAGTTCATATTTCAAATTTAAAATAAAAGTTTCAATGTTCTTTTTGTAAGAACCCCCTCCACAGGTAAAGGCCCCCTCCAAAGAAAGCAAATTATCTCTGTCTTGAGCTTCGTTCATCCAGTGTGGCCATCCAGTGTTCGATTTAAACTGTTACCCCCTTATTCATAATAGTCTGCTAATTCTCACTCTGTCTTCTTCTATTGACCTAAGTCAGAATGAGAAAAAAATACTCCTTAGCGGCTGTTTAAAGTTAGCGGACCAGTATGAATAAGGCTATTGTTTAAAATAATAAATCATTAGGTAGATACTTATACGATTTGAAGGTCATTGTTTCAATGTGACCCTTAAATTTTAAAAACAAAATTTAATAATATTTGGAAATATGAATGAATGACGTTTAATTTTGTATTAATCTTTTCATGCACGCACATAATATTGTGGGTGTTTAAAAAGGTTTTCTAGAATGTCATGCCACAAGTTATAACAAATTATATTTTAAATGGATTGCTTTATTACGCTTTCAAGTAGAGTAATTGACACGCCACAAGTTAGGATATCATCCCCACCATCTGGATGTGTGGCGGTCCTCCACCTACTACAAAGCTGTGGAATGAGCTTCCTTGTGCGGTGTTTCCGGGACGATACGACATGGGTACCTTATTCATAATTATTTTACTTCGCATATTAAAACTGTTTTATATATCGGTCTGTTAAGTCCCTAAAAATGGTCATTTTAACTTAACAGAATGATACAAATTAGCTGAAATAGCGGATAGAGTTTAAATGAGAGAGAGAGAGAGTTTTATTAAGTATGCATAAGGCGGAGAGAATTTGTTTGAATTTTTTTTACACATTAATTTATTTAATCAGTTTTTATTCGTATCGATGTGTGACTTAGGTAGTTTGACTGCAGAGGCGGCCCTACCCTTTGCGAGGCTCCGGGCGGCAGGTCTTGGCGAGGCTCTTTGTACTTCGTGTGAAATGTATGCGACGCGAAAGTAGGTCTATTTGTTGGGTTTAGATATTTGTCATGTTCGAAAAGTTATACTAATAAATAAAACTTGAGTTTCAAATGTTTTACACTGAAAGATTTACAAAATTAACAAATACAGAGATGATTTTAAAATTGATGTTTGTGGCTCTTCCTAAGACTAAAATCTATAATTAAAGCACAATTATCTAACGAATGCACAAGATGCCGTCCTAGGGGCAAACCTAGCTTGCGCGCACATTGTCGACAATGACATAAAAATTTCTTTCGCATTCAATTCATGAGCTTCATTTTCCCTTCATCTAAAATGCCTTTTTTTACGTCGTTTTCGGACTTCTTTGATCTGTCTGTCAATATCATTTTCCTCAGTTATTTCTCTCGTGGTTATTTTGAGAATTCAGATTTTCTATTTGAGCAGTCATGGATGTGAGCAGACATAACCTCGGGCTGAGATTCGTGTTCTTGACTGGATATCGTTGACGGCGACACCGGTGACCTAAGAGACAATGACGTAGATAATTCATCATCATTCTCGCTGTTTTACTTAATGATGGCGGCGGCACGCATGATGGTGTGGAAGGAATGTTTTTAGCTGGATCAGGATTAGAGTCACTTTCAGTAAATATTTTGTAGAGATTTCTTGATCATCACTTTTTATATATTTATATAATCCACGTAAATTTTCTTTAACCTGCTTTCTTTTGATAGCTCGTTTCCTTTTAGAACTACTTGGCTCAAATCTTCAACCAGAATCACGATCACGCCAACTCATTTCGTAAATGTTATTTTGTTTCACATAAACAGTCAGATATATATTTTTTAGTACCTATCATAAATTTTTTCAGCTTACTTAATACTCCAATCACTATAACTTACACTATTCCAGCGCACTCAATACTTTAAATACTATAAAAATGTATTATTCAATAAAATTGAAAGATCTGTACTGCAACGATTTTGTAACTTATACTGCAAGCAAAATAATCCGAGTGATGACGGATGAAATGAAACACGAAGTTTCCCAAAGTGATAGACGAGCAGGACATTATGTCCCGACTCCGGAGGTGACCCGTGTCTTATGCCCAAGTATTTCGAGGCGCGATATTCAAGTACTACATGCTTTCAATTATGGTTTGAATAAATTGTTAGAAAAAATTTAATTGATAGTTTTAACTAACTTTATTTTAATTTACCGTTGTACAAAAGTATTTGAAATCTGCATAGTGTTTTATATGTTAGTTTTATATGGGTATTGTTATTTGAAACTAGCAGCGGATCGCTCTTTCGTTTTGTTTAAAAAATGTCCTGATCTCTGTTTTGTCCGAAACAGTCCAAATAAATATTCAAAGCGGAAGCAATAAAGCGGACACGGATACAAGCCTTTGTGTTCTGGTCAGGTGTAAATATAGTGATCACCCGCGGCGGTGGAGGCCCGTGTGTCACCTCCGCCGCGACATATTAAAGCCTCTTTGATGCCGCGATCAGAGAGCGCTGTTGTCATTTCGCTCCAATTAAAATTCGATATTGCCTCTGAGAGTTGCGTCGACTCTGTTGTTGTGTAGCGTGGTGTATTGGTATTTGGTATTAGTAGGGCAGGCTTTCTTTTGCCACACTGTTTTCTAGGGTAGTACTGAATAATCGATAATCAGAGGGTTTCTCTATTAAAATTTATAAATCTTTATATATTTAGGTTTATTTAAACATATAATACAAAGTCAAACGCCCTGACCACGTTACATGCAATTGGATCGAAATATCTGCATCAAATACATAAAATATATATATATTTTATGTATTTGATCGTGAGTACCCGTCATAATAATTACAATGTTGAAGTTCCGCCATGATAAAAGTTTAAAACATATATAATACGAAGTTTGATTTTAATTTGCCAAATATAAAAATTTTTGAAAAATTATTGCATTGGGCGTTTATTTTGCGGACATCCATAATTATCCCGAGATAGGCTTAGTCTCTTGTCAGAATTTGGCGAGTCAACATCTCCTGAGGATGCCTCGCCTCAATATATATAAGATAAGAATAATATAGTACCAAAAATTTATCTTAACAAATCATTATTGAACGAGCGCTGAGATAATGATGACACATAATGACAATACTTAATTTAAGTTTTCTGTAACTCCTACTGTAACAGGGTCTTCACAATGTATCTATCTCCCTATCGATCGGTCCTGAGCATCATCTCTCTTGATTCCACTCCAGTTCTTTCCAATGGCTTTCTGTTCGTCAGCTCGACCCTAGTTTTGCTTTTGGACGTCCGCTTTTGCGTTTTCTTTGGGGTTCTTCCACTCTTCCAGTCTCGAGCTTGTCTCGGTATTTCGTAGGAACCCCTTCGTAGTGTGTGTCTAATACAAAATATTGTTGGCCCAATATAGCAATGGCATCTGTTATCGAACCTGGAGTTGATGCAAAATGAACTTGGTCAACAATCATCGTCTGCAGAAGAGGAAACAAGAGAGACCAATTAAATTAGGTGATAAATTATTTTTAATTGAAGTAGGCGTTACTTTGCGGAAATCCATAATTCTACACGAGGCATCCTCAGGACGCGTTGTCTCGCAAAAATCTGGCACGAGACTGATTGTCTGTCTGACTGTCTGAGAGGCGAAACACGTGTCGAATTGTTTAAAAACAAATATTGGCGGAATTAACACTAAAGAAAACATAAATCATTTGTAAAATTAAGTGATGTTAATAGTTCACATAGTCTCCGATGCGAACGAAAAATATAACACATACATATTTTATTATCCCGCCTCGAGAGAGTAAAGTTAAAATGCGAAACGGGCGAGTTGCTCTTTTGAGAACGTTATTACGTTACCTCATCAAGTGAAAACCTTTTACAAACATTTTACAATAATTCACTTTTCGACGCTGAAGCATTAAGTATGCGTACTCAAATCAGCCTTCCTGATGCTCTCAATTACGGAGAGTGCTTTTGTTTATCTCATTACCGTTAATTATTATAGGGCCTAAGTATTCGAAAATATCTTTCAGAACAAGATGAAAGTAAAAAGTCAAGTTTTGTAATCGAATGAAACTTCTGATAATGAATGAATTTAAATGGTTCGGAACAATGGGGCTTAGTTTATAAAATATGGTTGACACTGATATTAATATTGTGTTATAAAGTAAGATTCTTTAATTTAAGTGTATATACATTAAATCTTGTTTCGTGGTGGATTTGTTTTTTTTTATATAAGAGAGTGCAAACGGGCAAGAGGCTCACGGGATGGGGAGAGGTGAGGCAACCGTCCATGGACGTACGCAACATCAGGTGTGTCAAGAAATGCGTTGCCGGCCTTTAAGGTGGGAGCATGCTTTTTTCTTGAAGGTCCCTAAGTCGTTTCTGTTCGGGATAACCACAGCCGGTAATTGATTCCAGAAAGTGGCTATGCGAGGCAAGGAATTTCTTGCAAAACGTGCGGTTGTGGAATGCCAGACGTCAACGTGATGCGGATGGTACAAAATAGATAGAGATGATGATGGTACTAATAGATAGTTGTATAGATGTCTTAAAGCCCTATTATCTAATGCTATTGCTATTTCAGTTAGGTTGACACACGTTACCAAAGCGCGTTGCCTATTAAGATGAATGTGTTTGCGCTAATTTCACGAATAATAATAAAAAAATTCAGATTATATTTTAAATATATGTTAGTATTTTATTTAAGATGTCACTTTGAATTATGGCTTTATTGCATGCATTATATTAAAACCAAGATTTTGGAAGTATATTTGGATGTCGGTACATTAATTTATATTCGTATAAGTACTTAAGTTTTATGACATTCTACGTCAACAGCCAAAGTTCAAGTGACAGAGTTTTAATTATAACTTAAACCTTGTTTGTCAAGTTGCAGGTATTCTACTTTACTATTAAAAGTAAGAAAGAGTAGTTCTCTAACCAGTGGCTCCGTTGCACAGTAATGTGTAAACATTACTGTGTTTCGGTCTGAAAGGCGCCGCAGCTGGGAAAATGAGACTTAACATCTTATGTCTTAAGGTAACGAGCGTAGTTGTAGTGCCGCTCAGAATTTTTAGGGTTTTTCAAGAATCCTGAGCGGCATTGCATTGTAATGGGCAGGGCGTTTCAATTACCATCAACTGAACGTCCTGCTCGTCGATAAAAAAAATATCAAAGTGCTAGTTAGATTTCGAGTGCCCAAACCGCGGTCATCATACTTTATGCAACCAGAGTTGCTTGATTTTTTAAAAAGGAAATACAAAAGAGTGCTGACTTTACTTTTGTAGTAAAAGCCAATAAGGTCAGCGAAAGCCGAATCGTAATAAACACAACTATTTAAATCTCCGCGACGCTTTCACACTTGTTCAATCTATTAAGTTAGAAGAAGATACTATAATATTATTACGATGGGAACTGATCAAATCTGACTTTTCCGAGTTCTCAATATTATGTTTTTAAATACGCACAGAATGTGTTTAGACTATTTTAATGACAAACAATATTGCAAGAGATAAGAACATGTCTGACGGAGATACAGCAAGATTTAGAATAGTTAAGCGAATCTATTGTAACTGTAACGAATTTCGATTGACCAAGTCATAAACAGTTAGCCACGCTTTTTTTTATGGAAGAGCAGGACAAACGAGCGTACGGGTCACCTGGTGTTAAGTGATCACCGCCGCCCACACTCTCTCGCAACACCAGAGGAATCACATTGCCGGCCTTTAAGGAAGGTGTACCTGCTTTTTTTGCGCCCTTAGCTTCTTAGTATTATGAATATTATACCACAAGCTAACGTACATATTGACAAATCGAAATTTGCTAACCATTATCGAGCCTGTCACGTTGTCTATGCGTTAGTATATTCTAAGTCTATGGTCTTAACAGTTTCAGCCAGCAACAGTAGTGGAACTAATCGAACCTTCAATAATTGTTATTAATAAATTAATTTAAGGCTGGAGTGCATTATATCAGCTGTTATAGTCAAGGTGTATATCAAATTTAACGGTAACAGTAACGCTGATTTTAATATAGGCTGCGAAATGTGTTGCACCATTGTATTCCGTGATATAGTTAAAGTTAGCAAGTGACGTATCATAGTATAATATCCCACTGGTAAATTCTACAGGTATGTGTTTTTTTGAAAAAAAATTGTTGTTTTTAATAAATGTTGAGTGCATTGTATTTGCGATAAAAAAAGGTTGCCTATAAAAAATTGGCCGCAATTATCTGTAATTAATTTAGTATTATTAATTATCTGATATAAATTGCAATTATATTTTTTATTTAATTAATTTTGCATTTTTAAAAAAACATGTAAAGTGTTGAAAAAAAGTTTCCAGCTCTCAGTCAGCCAAAGGCCGAAGCCTAGTGTCAACTCTGCAGCCCAGTTCCATTCATCAGTAATTAACTATAATATCTTTAAGCAACTCGGCCGCACCCTAACCGCGTCTCACTGTACACAAGAACTCAATAATTTTAATTCCCGTTTCAGATTTTCAATCACGGTCTCCGGACCCCAAACGCCAATATCCAATATTTACTTACTCTCGATTCCAAATTACAAGGGCCATTATTTCGCCTGATAAAATTTATGGGGGGCGACTGACTAGCTCTATTTCTTGCATCTAAAGTGATTATTTTGGAGAAAATGACAATAAAATCGTTTTCTTTAGCAAATTTTATGAAACTTCATAAATTTGTGTTATAACTTATAAGTTATTTGCCTTATTACATACTCGTATATGTTTGGCATTATCACAATATATGTATGGTTTGTAATATTCTTTCATACTGCGAACTTAAATTATCGAGATCGTAATTATAAAATTTCACACAATAAATAAATACAATGCAGCCCTGAAATCTCGCAAAATCAAAAAGGAATATCAAATTCAAATATTTTTATTCAAAATAGGATATAAAATCACTTATGATAGTCAAAAAATACAATCCATTCCAAAAGCCTCAGACCTGAGACAAAAGGGCGCAACAAACTCAGCGGGCTTTTTTTTATATAAATATATGGTTACAATGTAAAATCATACAATTAAGTTAATTATTTAATAGCCTGTGGGCGGTTGCTCTATTCCCAATTAGTAGTATCATTAACAAAGTCATGTTATAGTAACCTTTACCACTCAAACGTTTTTTTACAATTCTTTTGAATTTCGTAATACATTTGTTTTGAACATTATCTAGGATCTTGTCATATCACATCACATTTGAATAGTCTTTCGATGAATTAAATAAAAACTTGAAATACAAGATAACCTTAACGCTAGTTTTTCAGTTTCCTAAAGGAAAGTTTAACACCGTAGTTCAACAAAGGAATGTTTTCAAGCTGTACAGATTCCTTGACATATCCAAGTACATGAAATGCGCACCCGGTATTAAATACCTCGTTATTTACGAGAATCATGATTAAAAAACTTTCATGCTTATACAAATGTTAAACAGTCAGGTGGCATAGATTTTTCTCAGCGGAAACCAGGCCATCGCTGATTGCAGCGTCTAGTCTCTAAGGACTTGAGTTTGTACGAGACTTCGGCAAACATTCGCTCAAAGTTTCCTGTTATTGAGACAAATTTCATTTCGTTCCGCGTACAATTTTATTTAAGCCTCTTTCGCGACTTCGGAAAATTCTTTTGATCCGCGTTATTTTCACAGCAACGTTTTGTTGTGGGCACGTTTTTTTCCTTCATTACTTTGTTTGTACGTCGTTATTAAGTGTTTTATTACTTGTTTCAGGTAAATAGAAGATTTGTAATGTGAAAGTTGTTTGAGAAGCTTCGGATTCGGCAAGTATTTTCTTCTATGCTCAATGATAATTAACAGGATGTTTTTAGTATATTTGAGACAATGTATTGAGATGCTGTTCTCTAAATACAAATTTATTTATAAATCGAAAATTTAGATTTTAATCTGATCAACGGTTGAATTTATGTTATAAACATTTGCTGCGATGATGACGTTTTCCATTACATGTTTTTTTTTTGTACTGGAAATAAAAAGAAATTAAATTAAAAAGTTATGCTTACTGCAGTGTACATCAGATATACCAGTTACCAGCGGGAGGCTCCCTTGCACATGATGCCGGCTTGATTATGGGTATCATAACAGCGCCTATTTCTGCCGTGAAACAGTAATGTGTAAGCATTATTGTGTTTCGGTCTGAAGGGCGCTGTAGCTTTGTGCTATTACTGGGTAAATGAGACTTAACATCTTATGTCTCAAGGTGACGAGGGTAATTGTAGTTCAGTTCAGAGTTTTTGGGTTTTTCAAGAAGCCTGAGCGGCACTGGCATGTAATGGGCAGAGCGTATCAATTACCATCAGCTGAATGTCCTGCTCGTCTCGTCCCTTATTGTCATAAAAAAATAAAATATTTTAGAATTTTTCTCTTGTTATTTGTATTTTAACATATCTAACTAAATATTTGTTCTTTTTATTTGGTCACGACTACTTGAGTCGGGTCAGCTACTAATATTATGTATGATAGAATCTGGCTCATCTTGTATCAACAATCTACCGCTGCGTCAAGTATGATTGCGTCATTCAATTCGTAATACAGTCACCTAATTGTCGATTGACCTCTCATCTCTACTCTTCGACCTCCGACCATTTATATTAAAACTCAGGTAATTGACTTAACAATCAATTACAAGAGTAAGCAATAGGTTTACTTAATAATAATATAATCAATTATTCAAGAGCCATTACGTAAAATTCAATATTTAAACTCAAGAGCACTAATCATAAATATTAACTTTGCTATTTTTTCTTATAATTGAGACATTGTCAGAATTAAATCTCTCATGTAGTTTTAGTGTCACAATAATCATATTATTATAATATTAAGCATGACATATTTTATATCGTGCTGGTTATTACAAATTGCATACGCCAAAATAAAAATGAAAAATTATAAGCAGATTTCTCCGTAACAGTTTCTATTCGCAAATAATAAAATTTACTGTCTTCTGGCAACATCACGTCAATAACTTTTATAACAGCCGTAACTGTTAATGTTAACTTTTTAGAAAGCGTACAGTCTTAGATGTGATTTCCAAAATGTTTATTGTTTGTTCTACCTACTGCTTTTGTAACATTTTCATTGCGTATAAAATAAAGTAGATTATGACCTTGATGTACTTTATTTTATACGCAATCTCAGATTTATATCGTAAGCTAGTCAACACATTTTCACACTGGATAAATAAATAAATGCACTTACAAAAATATAGGAAACTTACATTACAGATACCACAAAAATATTCTGAGGGTATATAAAATATTGTATTGCGAGTATTGAATCTCTTCTTTCGACTCGGGGGAGTAAAAGTTTATTTTATCATGAGCTGTTTAGTTGTATCTTTCTTATTGCCAGATATTGTATCTACCGTCAAATAATGTATTTATATCATCTGGATATTTGAAACCGTCTGTCTGGATTGGAGGTCGAATGGTCGGTGACTCTATGCAATAGTGCGACTATTTAATTTTTTATATTATTATTAATTTAATTAACATTAGAATAGCAGTATCTGTCTATGTAACTACATTTTCATCCATACATAAAATCACGCCTGTTTTCCACATGGGTACGCAGAGATCTCAGATTTCCATTATTTGTTGATGTTGATAATGATGAAAGCATTATAAATATACACCAAGTCGTCAATGTCATCGATTCTTTGGAAATTCAGCAACAGACAACTCAGTTACTTTTTTACGTTTTCTTTCTAATAGATTGGGGAAAAAGTTTCTTAACATTTTAAATGGAGACTCATACATTTTTTTTCTAGTTCTTTATTTTATTTCTTTAGTTCTGTATTGTATTCTCTATTTGTGTCCCTATTACCAAGCGTTATCAAAAGGGTTAAAACTGTTTTGTGGGCAATTCCTAGTTCATTAGATTCACTCATTTTGACAGAAAGAGAATCAACCAAAAAGATTTTATTACAAGTTTGTACATACATACTATATATGCGAAAAGACGTTTCCCCCGCCTTAGGTATTATATTACATTTTCGCTATCTGTATTGGACCAAATTCTGCAATTGTTATCTTGTAAATCATCTAGTATTTCAAAGTACACCTTGCTGCAGAGAGAGAGATGTTGATATTTGACTTTATGATGATGTACTTATCGGCACTTGAATCAATTCGCCTCAGGAGATTGGTTCGATCCGCAAGTTCCTGGTGTAACATTATGCTACTCTTTTGATATATACCAACATTTGGAATCGGTTTTTACATTTAACGGTTATAAATATTTTGAATATATATGTGTTTATTCGGAGTGTAAAAATTAAAGTAGCAGTTTTATAACTGTTATTCTTATTTCTCTCTTCTTACCTCTCCGTTTTTCTACGAGTTATTCTGCAAATTCGACTACCACGAGATAGTCTTTTCATTTTCGGGTTAATATATAGGTAACCTATAATACTCACACATTTTCTATTGGTAAGAACCAGTGGGAGGCTCCGTAGCATAGGATGCCGGCTAGATTATGGGTACGACAACGGCGCCTATTTCTGCCGTGCCGTGTTTCGGTACGAAGGGCGCCGTAGCTAGTGAAGTTACTGGGCAAATGAGACTTAACATCTCATGTCTCAAGCTAACGAGCGCAATTGTAGTGCCGTTCAGAATTTTTGGGTTTTTTAAGAATCGTGAGCGGCATGGCATTTTAATGGGTAGGGCGTAATAATAACCATCAGCTGAACGTTCTGCTCGTCTCGAATAAAAAAAAATTGTATATTCAAAATCGGTTCAGTAGCTCCAGAGATACTCCGTGCATTCTCACAAACTTTACCTCCTTACTGAACCCGATTAATATTAGTAAATAAAGGCCATACATTAAAACATTTCTGTGTCAAAAAGCTCATCGATGAAGGTAGGTGAAATAAACCTTAACCGGTTTAAACCTTTTTAATGAACTTAAATAACCGAAATCCATAAAAAAATTGTTTAAGATGCAAATTTTTTCCGGCTTGAGCAGTGAAGTTGTATATATATAGTCCACTTCCTCCACTGTTTGTATAGTCTTATCTACTTTAGCTTTATTTTATATCTATTTTACTTCAGGTTTTACTGTAATATATATTTATTGAAGACTATATCCGTAATACTGTAAATTTTACACCGATTTAACGACTAGCTGTCTGGAAGCGAAATTACGGTGCAGTTTCACTAGGGACTGTAAAACTTCACTACGTGGAGGAAGTTTTTAATATATCTGGCATACGAGTAATTCAATTTAGCACCAGGTATGCGCTCCTTCGTACGTTAACTCTCATTGCATTACTTGTCTTTATTAAAACATTGATATGAGGATAATACGTCTTAGCTGAAGCGAACTTGTTACAAAATTTCTTTGTACGTGGAATAAAGTTGTATGATAATAGCATTCTGGATGAAGGAGACGTTGTGTTGTGGGGGTAGTATTTCAGTTTCTGGTGTATATTGTGATTATTGTTTTTATTTATGAAAATACGGGATGAGACGAGCGAGGTGTTCAGCTGATGGTAATTGATACGCGCTGTCCATGATAATGCAATTCCGCTCAGGATTCTTGAAAAGCCCAAAAATTCTGAGCGGCTCTTCAATTGCGCTCGTCACCTTGAGACATAAGATGTTAAGTCTCATTTGCCCAGTAATTTCACTAGCTACGGCACCCTTCAGTCCGAAACACACTAATATATACATATTACTGTTTCACGACAAAAATAGGCGCCGTTGTGGTACCCATAATATAGCCGGTATCTTGTGCAAAGGAGCCTCCCACTGGTGAAAGTATTCCTCCACAGTTTTCAAGGAACATTCTGCGAGCTCCAAGCCAACTGTGGAATTAGGTTCATTGTGCGAATATTCATTTCAACTTGCTCTTAAATTGCAACGAGGCAACGATCCACCGTTCTCAAATGTGAGAACTTGATGAGTGGGTTTTGTTTGTGTGATTTTGTTCGAAGTTATTATATAAATTTGATTATATTTTATGAATATAAATAATTGATAGAAAAACATATACAACAAGTAAGTTGTAAGAATTATTAATACATGTTTTCTCGTCGGCGCGCGCGTGGTTAGCTGATTTTCAACTAGTTTGTGTTAAATAAACATAATTATACTTCGAAAATTTTATATAAATCTTTTTATAAATATAATTTCTTAAGTTTATATATACAACAAATATTAACTTAATTGATGATATATGTACATAAATATTTTAATAGAAATGCTTTAAAATATTTAATACTAACGTTCACCCGTAGACCTGCAAATTGTAAACAAACAGTATTTGAAATATAATGTGGCGATCACCTCCCATTAAGTGGGTCCCATTCTTCTATTTTGATGACATCATAAGACATATAATTATTTAGTACTCACAGCTTGTGCAGTTAAAAATATACAACTTCAAACAAAACTTTCGATAAATTTTGCGGCTCCCGGCTTTAGTTTTATTCAAATGACGTCCGGACGGAATAAAAATGCGGAACGAGCTCGCAAAGCACACGAACTAGGTAAGTAGGAAGTGTTCAAAGTTTATATCGTGCGATTTGCATGCAAACTGCGCTCGGTACTGTCGCGGTGTGTGCAGCAGTGGCGGAGATCTATCCGACACATGAAGATATAGAAACCTATCTACAAGGAAACAGGATGTGAAGATTTTGGAAAATTTTCATCTTGATGTATGCTTTTAGCGTAAGCGATAATAACAATTAATGCAACATTTGGTATCAATTAATAAGTACCGAGTTTGTTGCGTGTATTACTATCTCATTTGTGATGATATTGATAGGGTGTTTCTAAGTGAGAAACAACAATAAGTGATGCCATTTGAGATTCTTTTGTCAATTGGCTCGGGTTTATCTTGTTATATAGCTTATCATTTGTAGAGTTTATGGAAATCGTCGGGAATTATGAGGACTCTACAGGACACGCGTGATTGTTGATAATATTATCGACATAACAGTCGTGTTTCACCAAATCTCTATACCTTCTGCAATGTCGGTAACTGACTTTGTACATGCTTAGATTAATTAATCACTGTACGCGAAACCCAATAAAAATGTATGGAATGTATGATCGACCAACTTTGACGGGTGAGAAGTGCTACAATTGTCAAATAATGACAGTACTACTTTAAGCTCTATACGAAATAAAAAATTACACGTGAATGAATAAGAGATACATAAGTTTTTTATTTCAACATCTAGAACGAGTAGGTAGGTACTTTTTAATATAACGTATGACATTTCGTTCCCATAAGTTCTTAATTTTATTTGTTTTACGAAAGAACTGCTACCATTATGGGTATTATATGTACTTACAATTTTAGAAAATTGTAAAGACCTTTATTTCTTGTTTTTTCTTCTATTTTGCAAAAAAATCTAAGTAAGTTGCTACACCTGGACAATGCAAAAATATTGCAATGCATAGTAATGCATAGAATTATGTAATTACAATGATGTGAATTAGAAATCGTATTAGTTGATAATTAAATCAGTGTTGTTTGTTCAATGTTGTCGAGTTTCTCTTTTATGTAAAATCGTAACATCGGAAGATATGATAGTCTCAACTAAGACCGGAGTTAAAACTTTGTTAACTCCGGTCGTCTGTCTCTTATACCCATAATATACGTCATCGGCTTGTCTGCAGTCCCTCTCATAGTTCGAACTTTAATATCCAAGCTTTATGTACCCTCGGTATTCCAAGTAAGCATCGTGTGTACTTTATTTGTATTTAAGCCCAACTTTTCCATTAATAGTAAATTTTATAACTAAAAAACATTAATAAAAATGTCATTTGGACCTAAATGAATAAATGTTTTTAATTATTTATAAGTTTTATGTATTATTATCGACAAACTGAATACCTTTTGTTTCTCCATATTTTTATGTGGTACATACTCGAGGTACATTCTTTTAGACATTATTTCGGATCGAATTAGGTCTCACCCATATTTTTACAAGTTTGATTTCGATTTAACACGTTTTAAAACTTGTTGACTAAATTATTAACTTTAGATTCTTCAGAATCAATGCCTGTTACACTAGACAGTTAAAACTTACCATCGATATTTTTGCCAGCAGCATTCTCATTGATGTTCTCTTGTGGCACTTCATTATGTAAGTAATAACCATACTTTACCCCACTTTAAGACTACTTTGCACAGGATGCCGGCTAGATTGTGGGTATATGCAACGGCGCCTATTTCTGCCGTGAAGCAATAATGTGTAAGTATTATTGTATTTCGTACTGAAGGACACCGTAGCTAGGGAAATGAGACTTAACATATTATGTGTCAAGGTGACGAGCGCAATTTTAGTGCAGCTCATAATTTTTGGGTTTTTCAAAAATCCTGAACGGCACTACATTATAATGGGTAGGGCGTAACAATTACCATCAGTAGAATGTCCTGCTCGTCTCGTCCCTTATTGTCATTAAAAAAAACTCAAGCAAGACGTTACCTGATAATGTTCAATTGAGCGATATCCAATTAAATAAAACATGATAAATGAATGTTGACAGCCCTAGCGGTGTTGTGTACCCAATGTTCCCTGGGCTTACAGCAATTATAATCCGGTGTGGAGTCGGGTGCGGCCATGGGGACGCATATTAATTGCATGTTACATCAATATTGAATCCAGACTGTACACCGCATATGTTTGGCATTTTGTAATAATACTAGAGCATTGTACTTTAAAATAATTGTCACATTATCCTTCAAAAATATCGCTACTCTGTGCATTATTTTTGATCTAATTTGTAAGATGAAGGAAAATTTTATAGTTTGTTTTGTGCAACTAGTTTACCAGTGGGAGGCTCCTTTGCACAGGTTGCCGGCTTGATTATGGGTACCACAACGGCGCCTATTTCTGCCGTGAAGCAGTAATGTGTTAGCATTACTGTGTTTCGTTCTGAAGGGCGCCGTAGCTAGTGAAATTACTGGGCAAATGAGACTTGATATCTTATGTCCCATGCTTTTCAATAATCTTGAGCGGTGCTGCATTGTCATGGGCAGGGCATATCAATTTCCGTCAGCTGAACTTCATGCTCGTCTCGTCCCTTATTTTCTTGAAAAAAAAAATGCAGATTGATTAATTTTTTGAGTAAGGTAAAGTTGCTCTACCCGTTATTTAATGTCGAATTTCGTTATTTAATACTAAGAAGTAGCGCCATTTTAAGCCTAAAATAAATAGAAGTATTTCTATTTGTCGACGGCTCGAACCCCAAGACGACAACAATAAGCGACGTCAAGTGGCTTCAGTGGCTGCTATTTTTGCACAAATAAAGACAAATGGGGATGTTATCTCGGCCGCCAACTCCCATCTCGGACACTGGACGTCCCGGGTTAATTACAGGAGGAGTGCTCGTAGCGAGGCCGTGCCGGGAATTTGTCACGCAGATATTAATGACAACACTTTGGCTTACACGTTTTTTTAAGTTATACTTCTTTAGGCGCGTTATGAAAAAATGATGAGAGGGTAACAGGGTGAAGTGGGTTCCTAAAATTTTCTGACGTTTGCGACATTTGTTTGTTTCTTCGTCGATTATTAGGACAGGCAAAGGGTTCAAGCCCATACAGCCGTATTCATTATTTAATAATCAATTGTCAAAGCTAACTTTGCAAGGTTTTTGCAAAATTGGTCTTTCTAAAAACGTAAATAATTTTAATGATTTTTGCTCCTTTAGGCCAAAGAAGTATAACTTCTTGCGTGCATACATAAGTACACACACACACTTTTTTTACTGAGCCTCTTTTATTTTATTTTCGATACAGCTCAGGAGGTCTACTCGCAAAATCGATATCGCACCTACCCTACTTTAACAAATGTTCGTATTCCATATCGTTTATCGTAACAACATCGTAACCATAGACGAATATTTTGATTTTATACGATGTTAGAGTGAATGAATTATGCGCAAACTTTGAAAAACTAAATATTATCTGTGCTGTGTCGCTGTTAAGTGTCAGAAGTCAAAACATAGTTTAGGCGCTTAGGACCATGCCAGACTCTGTACCACCAATTTGCATCATTTACACAAAATGTAAATATTCAAAAATTATGTAATGAATATAATATGGCCATTTAAAATTTAATAAATAATACAAAACTTACGCATAATAAAATGTAAAAAAAGTAACTCAACCCTTCTCGTCGACTTCCTATTTCTCAGGCGGCCATTTACTGATCAACAAAATGACTTAAATTACTTAAACACAAGGTGACGTACAAATCACGAGTGGAAGACGTAGCTTGTCACGCACACAAGAGTATTAAACCCGGCCTGTTTTCATTAGTTGTCTGGCAGCAAGAGGCTCCTTCTAGACATATAAATTATGTAAGGGTAAAAGTAGACTAGTTTGATTGACAAGAACGGACGATCATTGCGTGCGGTTGCCAAACTAATATTACGTAAAATTTAAACTGTGCTCCGACAAATACTATATTGGTAATGGAATAATGCCGTTTGAAACAGGTTTACTGAACAAAACCTTCCAATAACCAAAAACCGTAAAATTTTGCTTAAAGTTAAATCTGAATGAAAAGTCCATTTAGATGTTAACCGGTAGGTTTTATTTCGGTTCCCATCCCTTGGCTTATCTGCTTACTGTCACCAAGTGGTCCAACGGAAGACCAGCGTTGGTTTACACAGCAGCAAATATGCTGAGTTGGGACCATTCTTGTAAAGTTATAGGATAGGGTATTCTTTACAATTTTGTTTGTTTATTGTTTGTCTCCTTTATAAGTATTATTTTAAGTTATTTGTATATTTATGTGTATTACATTACAAAATAAACATTTTTCATTCATTACATTTATCTTAGCTTATACGGCTCAGTCGTCTATTTATTTCAAAATGCAATCAAAACTAATCTTATGCCACGACCCCATTTGAGCCAATATTTTTCACAAACAAATACGGAAGGGGATGTTGCCTCGGTCGCTAATTCGTAATTCAAAGCCGGCTTGGGGTTAATTAGAGAAGAAACTCGCGCGTCGAGACTGTGGCGGAAATTTGTCGCATCGTTATTAATGACCACACTTAAGCTTATACGGCTGGTGGCTACCACTCCCTAATTACAACTGACTGCTTCATTTTGTTTGTTCAGCTTTTGTTTGACTTTGATGTTACGTTACGTGGGAGGCTCCTTTGTACAGGATGCCGGCTAGATTGTGGGTACCACAACGGCGCCTATTTCTGCCGTGATGCAGTAATGTGTAAGCGTTATTCTGTTTCGGTGTGAATGGCGCAGTAGCTTGTGAAATTACTGGGCAAATGAGACATAACATCTTATGTCTCAAGGTGACGAGCGCAATTGTAGTGCCGCTCAGAAATTTTGGGTTTTTTGGGAATCCTGAGCGGAATTCAAATGTAATGGGCAGGGCGTATCAATTACCATCAGCTGAACGACCTGCTAGTCCCGTCCCTTATTATCATAAAAAAAATATTTTGAGATCTATATTTGTATTGGTGAGTTCTGATTTTAAAATTAATGTAGCTTGTATCGATATTGATTATCGTTACTGATCACCGACTGAACCTGGAGCCTGCTCTTTGTTGTAATATTTATACAGTTCTAAAAATCAAATTGCTTATTATATGGGCACGATTTGATTCACTTATATATAAACTAGTAGTTGCCCGTTGCATTCGCAACTAAAGGTTTTATCTCAATAAAATGTTTAAGTTAGTGTGGGTGCGGTGCTTCCGGGATGATACGACGTGAGTAGGTACCTTCAAAAAAAGCGCGTACACCTTCCTTAAAGTCCGGCAACGGTCCTATGATTCCTCTGGCGTTGGTGTTGTGTTCTTTTCCATAGAAAATAGGGATAACAGAGTTGTCATACTGAAACATGCAGGGAAAGCCTGTCAGCCTTCTGCACCGACGCACCCCAAGAAAGTGAAGATATTAGTAGGATAACAAAAAACCATGTCTCACCAAAATAGCAAATTTCAGTTTTATACATAAATCGCATGAGAAGCTTGATCTCTTCTTGCTCGCAACTTCATCACTGAAAATAACCTTTGATCTGTTTCCATAAAATTACACTAAAATTCAAGAAAGAAAGACAAAAATAAAAAAAAAAAACAGTATTCAATTAGGTCAAAATGACACTTATGAATGTCAAAGATATTAACACCGTTTCTACAGCTTGGGATATGTATGAGCGAGGCATAGAGTGCGTTTGTTGAAAATATTTAGTTAGCTGTTACAAAAGCTGACCCACTTTCACTGCGCATGCGCCGCAACATGGACACTGTCGCTTAATCCTATTCACTTTCTCTTTCTTAAACGGTTTCTAATTATATTCATTATGATGTGTCCTTGTGCGGAGCTCGGCTTAACAGAGTCGAAAGTACATTGACAAAGGTACTATTCAGCTTAAATACAGGCTTCTTGCATTTTTTTGCAGAAATGACGTGAAAATTAAGGTCCTGTATTGAAAATTAATTCCTATCGATTATCTATTGCAGATAATAATTCGGTGAACGCTTAAGTTTCCCAAGGCTGTTGGCTATCTCCTACACTGTTTCTTCTGCATGTCAATGATATATTGAACTCCTCCAACATGTATTGCTATGCGGATGATGAGATGCTATATACATCAGCCGTGCACGTTTCTCCCTCTTCATCTCCCGGGACATCGTGTCCTCTCTTTGAAGTTTGCGGAATGGGCATAAAAGGCATTAGTTTAATCAAAACTGATTCCTTTAGAATTCTTTTTGATTTGATGATGGGTGAAAATAGGTTCAATTTAACCCATTAAATACCTCACTTGTGGTTTCACCGCTCTTCAACAACCCTCCCCTTAATTCCTCACCTCGTATCACAATGAAGGCAAAACCAAATTGGCTTATCAGAATGCTCCGTGTGATAGATGCGGTAGAAGACTTACGATGAATTATTCTATTATGTTTTGTAACGTGCAATTTTGTGATAAAACGAATAGAAAATTAATATTATTCAGGGTCCTTCGGCCGTTTAGACAAACAGGAGCTCTTCGTCGCATGCCTATGAATAATTTACGAGCTATGAAAAGTAATCTTTACACAATCCGTGAGGATACATTCTTACTTTCTATTTTATACACGAGTCCAAATTGATTGCCTGTTGTGAGTTATAAATAATACTGAGACCTCCAGATTTTCCGGTGTTTGTCGGTAAACAGTTTTTGTTGGCGCTACGTGAAACGTTATTTCTACATGAGGAATATTGAGTTTAGATTGGATATTCTACTCGTTTTCAATAACAGACAACCGATGGAAATACACTCCTTGCAGTGAGCGGGGCATTATTATTGTCTTTGAAACTGGCTGCTGTGAAAACTGTTTTAACTAAGTGGCTAACGGTCGTTCCCAATATTCAGTCTATCTCCGTTTGTAGCCTACTTGAAATAATAATCGTAACTATCGTTGACTTTTCTGTCCCAATAAACTTATCGACGGTAACTCACCTTATCCGTACACGCTGTCTGTCAATGGGAAGTCGTATAGCTTACCAGCGATAGAAGCTTGTATGGAAATTGCAATTCACGCGTCCCAATATAAGGCGATAAGATTGACTTATGGGGTCTATTGGGAGAGCTTTAGATTATTGACAGCTAATTACTGACAGTAGAAGGTAGTAATTTATCACTATCTGTAGATAGTATATTGGGAACGGCCGTAAGACTATAAGGTTTTTACCATGGGAGGCTTGTTTGCACAGGATGCCGGCTATTTTCATCAAGCAGTAGTGTGCGGGCATTGTTGTTTTGGTTCGAAGGGCGCCGTAGCTAGTAATTACTGAGCTAATGAGATTTAACATCTTATGTCTCAAAATGACGAGCGCGAATGCGATACCGCTCAGAATTTTGGGTTCAATCAAGAATCCTGAGTGCACCGCAATATAGAAATAATCAGGGCGTTTCGCTAGAATCAGGTGAAACACATGCTCCTCTCGTAACTTTTTTCTTATAATGATAGTAGGTATCATTGAACGTATTGTTATTACTCAACTTAATTATTTTGCAGTAGGTATGCATGGGGGGTGCATGACATATTGTCATGACATATCAATCTCCGTGTTAATTATATTTATGTAATTCCCAGTCGCCTATCTGCATCGCTCCGGTCACTCCTCACCAATGACAATTTTATTACTGACCTTCCTCTACCGATGGAATTTTGGGAATGGAATTACCTACCGTGAAACCAAATTCATTACATGTCTTATAATTTTATTGAAGTGAAAACTTCTTTAGCGGCGTTGAGCACTTTTCTTGGGTTGAGTATAAAATGTTAAACTCGCGTCAGGACACGTGACCTGATCGAAAATTCGTAAGACAGTCGTTGAAATTATCGATGAAGGTTGATTTTTCTGAGAGATACGTTATAATTTAAATTAATTGTAATAATTCTGAAGTGTTAAATTTTTTATCTAATATAAATTATCATTTTTGTGTATCATAGCGCAATGAATGAATATTGTATTTAATCACATAAATGCCAGTACTTTTAAACTGATAAATAAAGCAATTCGTGAGAAATTATTCCCCATTCTAAAATATTCTAAAATGCACAAAGGTAATGTTCAAGTTTTCACTTCGGCCAGCACTCCCGGAGTGTAACCCGTATTTTTTTTAAAAACGTATGAACACAAAGGCTTTATTCATTAGCATATAAAATTACTGTATCTTTTTTATGCGTAAGATAATTTTGTCGGTACACTTAACTCGACGAGGCTTGACAAATCCGCGGGACGCAATACGAATGTAAGCGTAACGCCGCGTTGAGCACTGACAACGGAACGCAATATAACGGAGATATGAAAAGAACAACGACGGCTAATGACTTACAGAGGCAAATATGCGACAATGAAAGCGGTGTGGTCTAGCTACTTGTGTAGGCCGAGAGACGGCTAACTGTTTGCTTAAAGAACACGAGTCTTTGTTCCTCGTCTTCCGTGAACAAATCTTAATGCACTGGCTTGCATAATTACTTTACAATTAAAAATAGAATCATTTTCCGATGTTACCATATTTGGCGTAAGGCTAGTAATGTTAGTAATGTCCAGAGACTGAGAATATACTAACGTATAAACAAACTAAGGTGAATGATTTAGGTATGTTGTATGCTTTCTTCAACTCTCAGGTTGTAACAGCATGAAGCTGTTTATATTAGCAAGAGCGACATCTCAAGTCAATTTCCTAATATGCAAATGTTGGGGCTGAGCAGGTTATCAACTGTAAAATAGATCCTGTAGATGAAGCCACAACCTGAGAGTTGAATAAAGCATACACGATTTTATAAACGATGAGTCACTCGAACGGTTGGCTCAGTTGGAGCGCTCGCACGAAACGTGAGAGGTCGCGGGTTCGAGTCCCGCATTGTCCATAAAATTTTGTTTGCAGGTTTATTTGTGTAGAACAAGTCCTTATTTAAAGTTATCTTACCGGTGTGATGAACTCAACGCTTGGTATGGTATAATCGGGCTAATTTCCGCAACTAGACGACTGCGCGTCTATTTTGCGTGTGTGGTAATATTCCTGCCACCTCAATTATTTCAGAAACCTTAGCAACCTCCTCTCCTTCCTAATGACTTCTGCGAGTGTGTTTTTCGGGTACCAAGGTGTTGAGCCCGGTAAGTTGCTACACCTGGACAATGTAGAATTACATGTTTCTCTCTGCCACTGTCACAAAATCTTGTTTATTATAATTATGTACATTTTTATTCCCAATCTATAATATTCTCAAAAATAATTCATTATACTTTTCAGATTATCCGTACTCATAGCCATTAATATTTAGAGTCTCTATAGTAAAATATGTTTTATGTTTCACAAATAATTCATAGATATGAGTAATATAACAAGTACTTAGAGGTTGGTATGATGACACAGCCGTACGCAGTCTTTGGACAGCTTTATCCGATCAACATTAATAGGCCATCTCGCGAATTATTCGAATTCGCTCCTCGACTATTTACGAGGGCATAAAAATATAGGGAGGCGACAGTGGCTGCAGACAATGCCAGGGGACACCCTCGTTATGAACTCCCGTGGGGGAAGTGAATATATCGCCAGGGGTATTCCACAAAATAAAGCTTTTGTTTGTCGCGCAGCCGAGTCGTTATGATTTTTTTGACGGTCTCGCTAGGGCTGCCTCCCGGGGTATTTATTCATTATGTTAATGTGGCATTGTGTATTTGCTTTAATTGGAAGCCTCTGGATTTATTATGGTTATTAACGGGTACTGTAGATAGGGCCAGTGTTAGTGTTGTACAGGAAGACGCTCATATCTGTGGTTTTTTTTGGTTAAATAAGATCTTAATATGTACTTCGCTTCACTTGAAAAAAAATTTGGTCACTGAATTTTTTGAATGCTAGTGGTAACACAAGACCATATGTTTATAATATTGACCTAGAAAAACCGAGTTGGGACTTATAGAATACATTGAACTCGTCTCATATAAGAGAATTCTTCAATTTTTTTCGTCATTGGATTACTTGCCATATCATTCTTGGTTTCTTTATCTTGTGCCTTGCGTATTTATTTTTTTTTGTTATCTATTCTTCTATACTAATATTATAAAGAGGAAAGATTTGATTGTTTGTTTGCATTGAATAGGCTCCAAAACTAATGAACCGATTTGAAAAATTCTTTCACTGTCGGGAAGCTACACTATCCCCGGGTGACATAGGCTATGTTATATTTTCAATGTTTTGTTAAATTGTTAAATTACCCGTGCGAAGCCAGGGTAAACTGCTAGTATTTAATAAGTTAATATAATTATTATAATTTTATAATAACACACATTTCCATCAAAAATCATCATTTAGATGATAATTTCTTCTTTGATGTTAGTTAAATGGACATTGAAATTTCACGCATTCAAAGAACGTTGGTAAAGCTAGTACCGTTGCTACTGAAATCCATTAAATCCAGTAGTGCTGTATAAATATACAACATTTACTTGTAAACGAAACATCGCACACAACCGCGCGGTCTCAAATATGAAAGTCGAGTATCTTGGGAATTTCCGCTCAAAGTTAAACACGTTTTAAAAATAAACTTGGTTATTCGGAGTGGAAGTATGGTCTAGTGGACTGAGAACTTTCCGTTTTCCCCGGGGCTCGTAAATTCGAGTCACGTCTGCGGCGTTCGGGATAGTCGAGGAGGGCGACGACAATTAATTTCTTTAATCAAAGTTGGCCGTGATAAAGCGCTGGCCAATATCTTGCTCAGCTTAATTACACTTAACGTTACACTGGCTTTGCTTTGAACTTTGTTTCACGCGGTGTTGGTCACGGCCCGATGTTGAGTGGGAACGAGGTTGAGTGCTCAGTTTGATTGTGTTTTATTATAGTTTAATGAAAGAACTGTACCTACTTTGTTCTATTTTGTTTTAGCTAAAAAAATAGATGTTGTACAGGGATTCTTATAACTTAGATCTATAATGAATTTTAATATTGAATATGCGTATAAAATGTGACGAGTACGTCTTTCTAGCTTAGAGATACAATCCAGTTCGGCCTTTTTACGAATGAGGTCACTCGTCTTATCTAAGTCGGATGGGCAGCGTTCGGGAAGCACCGTAAAATCGTCGAAAATACCACAGTGTCTGACGAAGGTTTTCAACCAGTGTGTATTGCCAGTGAAGGCATACGGTACGCAGACGTGGTAGCTAACTATGGGCCTTATGAGAAAGCTCACGGTCGTTCAGAAGGCAATGGAAAGGGCTACGCTCACAATGATGCATCCGTAGGAGAACCAAAGTCACCAATATAGCCCAAATGATTGCGAAACTAAAGTGTAAGTGGACCAGGGTACATAGTTTAACAGACAGGTAGGGACCACGTACCGGAACACGCAGTGTAGTCCACCCACAAGATCGACCGATGATCTGGTCAGGATCGCCGGAATATGTTGGATGAGGGTAGCGCAGAACCGATCATCGTGAAGATCTTTGGGGGAGGCCTTCGTCTTCCGACGGATATGATGATGATGATATGATGTATAAAATAATATAATTTATTTATTTATTCATAAAGGCTTACCAACTAAATACAATTTATTAACTTATGCTCTAAGAATTAAACAAATATAATAAAATAGTTTAAATGTACTTAAATTATAGGTAGGCACAACATTACTATAAGAAATACATGTGATATTTTAAAATCTAAAATCTATAAATTTTGGAGAGCAATATAAATTTGTTTTTTTAAATTAAGAAAGTTTGAAAAGAAGATATCAGTGTTTTCATCTAAATTAAAAATACAATTATATAATTGTAACATTAGCAGTAGAGGAGAGTTAAAGCCATAATTACTGTGGTGGAATTTAATGTGCACTGGGGAAAAAGTACTGAGCCGACAATTGAAGGCAGGCACATGGAAACCGATTTGTAATAAAAGCGAAGGACAGTCCATATCATAGCTTAAAAGTTTATGTAAACACAACAATTGTGAAACATTTCTACGTATTCGCAGAGACCTCATTTGAAATGTATTTAATCTATTCTCATAGCTATCATTACGGATATATTTATTTGCAAAAAAACTTAACTTTGAAAGAAACTTTTTTTGTACTGATTCTATTCGTGATATATATATATTGTGATATGGGCACCAAACAGCTGAGTTATATTCTAGATTAGATCTGACAACAGAGTTGAAAAGTATCTTGAGTGGTAAAATACTTCTAAAATCTTTCGTATTGCGGAAAATAAAACCTAGCATTTTAAAACTCTTACGAACAATGTGATCTATATGTTTGTTAAATCTTAGTTCACTATCTAATATAATGCCTAAATCTTTAAAATATTTTTTTTCAGCAATGAACACGTCATTTACCTTGTAACTAGTTTTAAGTTTAATATGATAATAATAATAATTGTGATATATATATACGTTTGTGTTGATTGGGTCATGTAGTCAAGATGTAAGAAAGTATAAGTGATTGCATAACAAAGACGACTGGTTTACGTGATACGCGACAGCGATTATTAACGCCATATCCATTATTTCATAGCTAACGCTTCCGTGATTTGATTCAACTTAATCACAAGTGGATCGCATGTCGGCTGGATGGGTAACACAGCGGTGACTTTCCTAAGCATTGTTGTGTTTCGTATTGAAGGGCACCGTAGCTAGTGAAATGAATTGATCATATATACGTCTACATATACTGTGACAGGTGTGAAAACGTCGAAAAAAGATTAGCAACTAAAGTATATTTTGAGCAATGTACGCACACTAACACGAAATGACATTCGCATCGCGAGTGTAAGACGTAGTAGACTTGTTACGCACACTATAGTAATAAACCAGGCCTGCTTTCATGGGTTGTCTGTCTTATTATGTCGCAAAATGACGTAGCGTAATTGCGATGACTGAAGCGGCTGAGTGGCACTGCATTGTAGTGGGCAGGGCGTATCAGTTACCACGAGCTGAACGTCGTGCTTTATTTCAGTACCATTTCTCAATTCAAAGTGGTTGTTCTTATTTAAAAAGTCACGTGTATACGTACTCTTATTTTGACATAACCATATTTACTAAAATTTTATTTAGGTATTACTAACTTGTAGGTTTCTGCATAAAAAGGTATATACTTTTAAATCATACATAATAGTTATCATTTTTGAAGTTCTGGGTTTTTCAAGAATCCTGAGCGGGCACTGCATTGTAATGGGCGTATCATTTATCATCAGCTGAACGTTCTGTTCAGTTCTCTCGTCCCTTATTTATTAAATCTATAAATAATATTAAAATCAATATATTTGTTGTTCTAGTTCGCGATCCCTCGCGTGTTCGGTACCCGTAGGAGCATTATATAGCCGAGCTAAATGCCATTATGAATCGACATAATCACTAGTATTAGGGCTATATTTCATCGAGACACCACGGTGGTGCAACCAGTCGCCGCTACCAACCAAATATATATACAGCTGTATAGAGAGTTAACTCTTTTTTTTATGAGAATAAGGGAGAAGACGAGCAGGACGTTCAGCTGATGGTAATTGATACGCCCTGCCCATTACAATGCAGTGCCGCTCAGGATTCTTGAAAACCCCCAAAAATTCTGGGTGCCACTACAACTGCACTCGTCACCTTGAGACATAAGTTGTTAAGTCTCATTAGCTTTTTAAATTCACTAGCTTTTTCACGGCGCCCTTCAGACCGAAACACAGTAATGCTTACACATTACTGCTTCACGGCAGAAAAAGGCGCCGTTGTGGTACCCATAATCTAACCAGCATTCTGTGCAATGGAGCCTCCCACTGTTTTACTCACCTGGTGACTGTTCGGTTGACCAACCAGTTTGATGGCGCGACCAGCTCGGATGCGTCATGGCTCTGGTCACTGATGTCTGTATGGTGTCCCCGTGAAATTATAAATAGCCTTATGAAATAGCCCTTAGGGTTAATTATTAATTTTCAACCTCCGAACTAGACCGAATATTCAATGTTGTGTTTTTTCTACCTATACAATGAATCATGCAATCAATGTTATAGTGTCTTTTTGAGTACCGAATTGGAATCAATAACACTTAAAGTTTATCTAGCACTTAGATTGAATCGTCACTCTATTCTCAGGGCTCCAATCAACGCTCTGTATCGATTGCGGCCACTTAAATTTAGTTAATTGACAAATTTATTACAGAAACCCAATCATTTTGGGCTCTCCGATTGTACAAGGCTCGACGCACACTGGCCCCCTTGGGAATAAGTACTATTTATCTAAAGAAGTTTGGAAAGATCCACCTCATCATGTGTAAGGGAATTTTCTAGAAACTGTTATTTATATCATAATGTTGAAACCAGAAACAAACAAAAACTTGTCTTGCCTACTGCTCTGTTAAGCTGATTTAATAAGTATAATTATATATGACGAGGAAAGAACCTCTATATTGTTTTTAAAAGGTGTGACGTCATTACTGTTAACATCACAATTGCTATCTTGCTGAAGATCACTCATTGGTTCTTCTAAAGAAAACTACACGAGTGGGTATTTTATTACTTTCGTTTATTCAACGGGCAGCGTTACGACGTCCCAGAGAGGTCCGTACCGTACGACAGCCCGAGCACGACTGACTCAAGTGTCGAACGTGCGGCTGTATTTATAGGACCCGGCGCACGTGCTAATCCACGTGTTTTGAAATGCGGCCGTATTTATGAGGCTCGGTGCACGTGCACATGTTTTCAATTCGTGTTGTAGTATTTGCGCCGATATATATGATAATTATATGCTATGTATAATTAATATATGAGATTACAGTGAATCCCAGAAAATGTACAAATTACATACGTTTCGAAATTAATACAAAATGTTTGTGTGGTAAAAGTTATTGATTTTCTAAAATCTAAATGATCTATGACTCTTACCATTGGGAATTGAGCAGTCCTTTAAAGTGCGTATACCCATCTAAAAGTGTGATAGCGCTCTTAGATCCTCTGGTGAGAGAGACAGCATGGCCGGCGGTTATCACTTCCATTCGAATACCCACATAGCCGTTCGTCCTCTATTCCATCAAAGACTAGTTAGCAAGTAAACCAACTCACGACTCCAATTAAGGAAAACAAAGATCTTTTCCTGTAATGTTCGACTTGATTCTGCTATTGCACCTCACCCCTCACAAGTTTGGCTTGCAAGAAATTTTCATCCACGTACAACAATACTGATGAATGAAGTTATTTGCGCGAAGTTCAGACGGAGCACGGTGGTCCATGCAGTGATGTTATTAGGGCTCAGCAAAATATTTTCTATAGACAAACAGAATCGAGTCATTAAAAACTATGAGAGCAAGCTTTTTGAAAACGTGCGTCACTGACGGTAGTTAAATATTTTTTTCTTTCTTGTATCGCTCTGATAGAACTTCAATGGATATATTGTATCAGTCGGGCTTATTATAATAATATCCATCTAACGCAAAGTCCCTTACATCGAAAAGGTCGTGTAGAGTGTTGTAATAGCTTTGCACAAAAACTCAAGGGCGCCGCAAGCATGGATTGGGTGACGGAGGTTTGAGATAGTGCAGGGAAAGGGGAGGGGTGTAACCTTCTGCCCTAGTTGGCGGCTCCCACTCGAACACGAAGCTTTGACGTCACAGCGCAGTAGGGCTGTCATAGGTACCCTACTTGATGTAATTCCATTAATATCCAGCTAACACTCACACAATTACACGAGCAACGCGAATGTCTGCAAAAAATATCAATGAGTGAACATGATAGAACATTAATATGTTGTTATTAGTACCTAATGGTACTATTGCTAATTAGCAGTCAAAGTGGTTGGATGGGACAATACTAGGTGTATTGTAACCGTTGGAAAGGAACTTTGTTGTAGGTGCAAGCTACATGCTTAGAGACAAATAAGCTGACTTTTACCTTCACCCATGCTCCTATGCGCCACAAGATAGTCGACGCCTTTACGGGGTATTACGGGAACTAGGAACGATTCATTCAATCGTATAATATACAGGCGTTTTTTTATAAGAGGAGGCAAAATAACAAAAGTATCACGTGATAGAGTGTGGTGAGGCAACCGCCCATGAACCAGTGGTCTAGAGATGGGGGCCTTAAACATCATTAGAACGCATAATTTTAGAACAGAGCAGAATTCCTTACCAGCAAGCCTCAGAATAAAGTCAACCACGCAGGCAAAAATGTAAACTAGAAATTGGACTGGAGTAACAAATAATTTTTACATTTAAAATTATGATTGTATTTTAAATAATCCACCAGTGTCAGCCCTAGCATTGTAATGAGCCACAGGGCAAGTCACAACACGGCGCGTCAAACGTTCGTGATTTATGACGATGTATGAAGGTATTTTTATGAGAAGCCTCATCCGCTGCACCTGTTTATTTAATTTGCACCTTGTACTTACTTTCTTAATTAGGACGAAGCGGGTAAAGAAGATTTTAATGCATTAGGTACGGATTATTTGTTGGGTTTGCTTTCTTGCGGTTGCATGTTCAGTCTCTATTGGGTCTAAGCAGGTTAGCTTAAGGGTCAGCAAGAATAGCCGTTTCTTAGTCAACCTTGAACACAATTTTAGAAAAAAAATTTTTAGTATAAGGTTTAGGTTCATTTACTGCGCATAAAATCACAAACTGGAGGGCACGATACACGTGGAGCTTCAAGTGCCATCTTGAAAAAAGTTTTTGACCGATATTTCGGAAAATATGCACTTTAGGGCAAAAGGTATTGAGACAACTATTGTAGAGAATGAAATTTCGCATCTTTTATTTCCTGTAACCTTTTTTGTAAAACCTATCTTTTCGACTACCTAACCTACGATATATGGCCCATATAGTGAACCAGTTTTTTTATCTCGGATGATTACTCTTAAATTATTTGAATAATCAATAAATGCATGTATCCAATTTTAGAGATCAGTTTATTCTCTACAACTTTTTGAGTTATTGGAGGTTTAATGTTGGACTACCGGGCGTAGTCGAAAATTTCAAGGTACGCATAGAATAAAATGGAACAAATTCAACAAACAATCTTCAAATTTAAATGCTTTAGGAGTAAATTTTTTTAAAAACCTATAATTATATGTATGTTTGTATTTCTAACCAGAAGGATGTTGACTAACTTCCATATAACCATTCAACTTTTCTTGTAATCCCTTAGGGAAGCAATTTCCAAAATCACTGCACAGTGTTCACTTTAGTTTTAGGTGAATCCGACAATCAGTAGACACAACTTCAGCACAGATGTGAACACTTGGCAAGAAAATAAAAAAATACAATTTTTAAGTTTGCCTCACATTTTGTTATGAATTTAAAAAGGTATTTGCCAAGTCTCTTGATCTTCCTGATACAGTTTTTCATCCTGCATCGGATTTCTTTTTTTCACGTAAAAAGCTAACATCACCGGTGACTGATTCGTTCAGGTGGGTCTTTGCGGAGAACTTTAAGGTTCAAGTGTTCAACTCCCATTTTACAGAAATGGCCACAACTTATATGTATCATTAACCGATTGTAGCAACGACCTCAAGACTCGAGTCTCGTTAATGGGGCTTACAATTCTATCGGTACATAAACCCCGATTTGTATCGATAACAATCTCTTGAGTTACGAACCAATTAAACCTCTGAAACCTTAAAGTTTCCTAGCAATTAATTAGCGAATGTACCGACCTCGCTTTATTTAATATACTTGTGCATAAAATTTGCTTTTAACACCGTTTCTACTGTTTCACTTGTATGTTACAACCAGCTTTCGCTTGCTGTTTTTGTTTTTAATACACCTCAATAATTACGCTCTTTGCTATCAAATGGGCAAATTTACATGCAATATGGGATATCAAGCTAAGCGTTGCCGGCATTTGAAGTGCGAGAATGCCACTTAAAAGGTATGTCTTGATAGTCCCTGAGTCCCTTCGCTTCGAGGATATTTATTGCTTGCCAAATATCACTCAATGAAGACCAAAAACTTGCCAAATAGGGGTAATAATTTGTGTGTAAGGGATTGCAGATAAACGTCTTACATATCTTGTTACTTTTTCTCAAAAAACCTTGTAGCATCACCTCACGCCTTGCAAGCTGTCGAAAGCCATCGAGTAGTCATTCATTCGCCGAAAGACGAGGCGGTTCTGACCTTAATACTTTCTAGGTTCTCATATTAGTCTCTCAATGAATCGTTTCCGTTGGTTGCCCCAGCTTCCTGCATCCGGCTTACTTTCTTGTGTCGAATTCTGCCCGACAACTTTGATGAAGCCGTTTGCTGAGTGATATTGGCGTTAGATGTTCCGAAGATCGAGAAAATAAAATTCATGATTACCTTTTGAATTATTGGAAAAGAACCTCGCATGTCTCTTCTTGTTAATTATGTTATATGTATTTTATTTTAATTTATGATGATACAGAATAACTTATACTACATATAATACTGAATCAAAAATCGATAATATTAATTATTATTATTATACCTACGTATTCAATTTTTTTTACTTTTACTCTACCTAATTGTAAAATTTAATTCAATAAAATCAATGTATACATTATGTACTTATATATTATGTAGTTTTTTTTTACTTTCAATAAGTGATGTCACATACTATTTTGAATAAAAAATTTGTGAATTTGAATATTTAATATGGTACCCATTAAATTTTTATTAATATGTTCAGCTAAACTGTCCCACGATTTTTAGCACGGTAGCACGTGTGCGTGGTTAGAGAGCACCTTAACATTTCGGGGTAATTTGCTGTTTGTGGTCATCACCCCTCATCATTTCATCATCATACAGACAGACATTTATAATATTAGTAGATATGTACATACATAGTCGTATGGATGTATCTAAAGTATCCTTGAACTGAAAATAACCCGAATAGGGCTTAGAATTAGGTTCAGATTTCGACAATAGCATAAATAAATACGAGTAGTACAGTCCAGATCAAATCACTTGATCAGCAATGCGGTTGGCGGTTGGCTGTGTTAGATAATCGTCGAAGTTTACATTTGATAATTGGTTCACTGCTTAATTTACAATAATTCAAGTCTCCCCAACGTGTAGGTTAAACTGCTTTCTGCAAACGAAGCAAAACGTTGGAATAATAAATAAGTTTATTTTGATTTTACGATAAGGTTTGATTTAAATTTTAATTTATGTTGTCGTAAACGAACCAGTGGGAGGCTCATTTGAACCGGATGCCGGCTAGATTATGGGTACCACAACGGCGCCTATTTCTGCCGTGAAACAGTAATGTATGAGCATTACTGTGTTTCGTTCTGAAGGGCACAAGGAAGTCATAGCTAGTAAAATTACTGGGCAAATGAGACAAACAACATATGTCTCAAGGTGACGATCGCAGTTGTAGTGCCGCTCAGAATTGATGGGTTTTTCAATAATCCTGAGCAGCACTGCATTGTAATGGGCAGACCGTATTAATTACCAACAGCTGAACGTCCTGCTCGTCTCTTCCCTTATTTTCATAAAAAAAGCAGTCACAGATGGCTAAATTAGCGATGGAAACGCCCTGGTAACTTGAAACGATGCTTGCAGTCTTATCACTCTTCCAAATCTTTATTCCTATCCTATATTCCTGTCAATATCGCCTGTAGGTAAAGTGGAATTATGTAGCCAGATGTAAAATTCATTCCAGTGCAGTTCCTCATAATATCCGCATTAGAATAACGTAATGCACGAGCGTGTCGCAACGTTTGTAATTATAGCCATTTACAACGCTGGCTTGGTGCCAGCCGGTGCACCGGCAGCGGAACAGATGCATCCATGTACAGCCGACGAGTGACGCAGGCAGTTTGTAATATGGGGATGTGAATTACAGGTGTTGATGAGCTTGGCCAGTGACGTAGATGCTTTAATTTTAGTCTTGCGTTATTTATTAAATATGTTCAAATAATTCGCCAATGCCTAGTATATTTCAAAAAATATTTACCATAGTAATGTAGACACGAAACAGGGCTTATGGACACCCCCTACCTCTATTGTATGTTGGTAGCCCTGGTAGCTTTTATCAAAACTTTCACAACACACATTTCTTCACACTTAAGTACTAATCCTTTTTATCTCTATTTTGGATCCAGCCCTAAATTACAATTAGCCAAATTATTTTAGCTGATTGCACGTCAGGAGAATAGGTCAATATTATCCAAGTGCTTTAATTTATTGAGAATATTTGAAGTGCGGTGAACAAATGCATTAGCTCTGTAATTGGTCGACTGAGCGGGAAACTGAGAAGGTTTCTTTTCCGAGAGTGCTTGTATGGTACATACTAATTTTAGGTTTAAAGATCATATTTTATTCTCATTAAAAAACATATAAACTGCCACATACATTACAACAATATTTATAAATAGTACTTTGAATCGTCCGTATGATAAACATAGGTATAAAACTAAATATAAGTGTGTGTAATGCACACAACAAAGACAAAGGTAGTGTCATCTGCAATACATTTGGCAAAATTGAGCTTGAATAAATTAAAAGTGCCCGCATCTTTGATATCCGAAAATGTTTAGCACCTTCATAGGTAATTGTTTTCAGTCCATAATTGGTCCTTGGCTTTGGTAGTATGAAGTGGTCATTATTTTTTCTAACTTTTGAAAGGAGGTACGGACAATTTATTTTATATTGGGCTATCTTCATCAATGATGAAAAATGATAATAATATATGGATGTCATGAGCATGGCCTATTATAATTAAATGCCAGCAGGTTCGTTTTAGTTCGTAGGATAGGCATTCAAGGAGCGCTACAGCTATGCGGAGATGGTTGGAAGCTCGCAGGTGGACGTGACCTAATTACTTTATCGTAATAATGGTAATGCCTCTAATATTAATACGCCTGGTATCTGGCACTCGTCGTAGAGTTGTTATCGATGCAGAGCTATTAAAGGTATTCTTCGTTCGGCGGGTTGTGGAAAAACTATCAAAGTGAATTTTGACTTGACGTCCTGACGTTAGTTAGTTAAGTAGATCATATTATTTTGTAGCATACATCAGACTTCATTATACTTTTTTTTTCTAATGATAATAAGGGATTCGCCCTGCCCATAACAATGCAGTGACGCTCAGGATTCTTGAAATACAAAATTATGACTGGCACTACAATTGCGCTCGTAACCCTGAGACATAAGATGTAATGTCTCATTTATCCAGTAACTTCACTAGCTATGACGCACTTCTGACCGAACAATAATATTTAGACATTACTGGTTCACGGCAGAAATAGGCGCCGTTGTGGTACCCATAGTCTAGCCGGCATCCGGTGCAAAGGAGCCTCCCACTGGTAAAATGTGTATGTTAGTGAATCGTTAAACGTGATTTTCACCGACTTTAATTGATCCGTTTCACTTGAATTCGCATATGTATATCAAGGACCGATGACATTACAATATTATGATAACTTTGACCTCGTATCCCTACCGGGATGACCAGGATAAATAATAACTATATCGCCACATACACGATATCAGAAGAAGTCGAGCCGTTTCATAATAATTACGTTTTGATACTCTTTTTTTATGCAAAAATATAAAGGTACAAAAAGTCAACTGAAAGCGGTACTTTTAAAGTTTTTTTTTAATTGTTATTTATTTTTTACTTCGTTAAGAGTAAAAGTGTCTGGTAATGTTATATTTTTATTTTGTTGGAACTCGCGAGCATATATTATAGTTTGAAGGTTGTTTAACTAGGCACTGGTTGATTTCGGTTGGATAACAGAACAACGGCATGCATTTTTAATAATTATATTCGATTTACTTATTTAACTTGTAATAGTATTATTTGATTACATGGAACATTTTTGCTACAACCAGCTAAGTCACAGGTACTATTATGACAACATAAAGCCTTGTTTAAATCAGCTAATGTTTTAAATCCGTGCAACCAGCCGGCGTGATCCACCCAAGACTGGTTCTACATAGTGTTCCCAGACTTACAAAATATGTATAATATTGTAATAATAATAGTTCCTTATATACTTTTGTTTGTATTTATAATAAGTTACTTATTGTAGATTATTATTAAGAAAAAGACAAAAAAAAAAAATTATAGAAACGTATAGTATTCTTACATATGTGGTACAATAAATACAAAAGACTTAAAAAAAAACTTATAAAGTAAACAAAAACTGAAACATTTATACTGTACGATACAATGGTCTCAACTCAGAATGTTTGCTAGTTTTTTTATATATTTTAATATTCAACAATAAACTAACCCAATTAAGTTAAATATGTGTATGCTAAGTATAGTATAATCGCGAAGGTACTGGACAGTTTGCTTGACACTCATTTAAACAAATCCTTTAAAGTACAGGAAGCGCAGTTCGGTTTCAGATCGGAATTATCTACTGAGAGCGCTATTATGTGTCTGAAGCAAACTGTTAGTTACTGCACTGATAGGAATACGCAGGTATACGCGTGCTTCTTGGACTTGTCTAAAGCTTTTGACCTAGTCTCATATGACGTCCTATGGCACAAGCTTAAACATGAGACAAGCTTAAGTCCTAAACTACAGTCATTGTTGGAGTACTGGTACGGTAAACAATCTAATGTGGTCAGGTGGGGTGACGAATATAGTGACCCATACAGACTAGGATGTGGAGTGAGACAGGGAGGACTGACGTCACCGAGGTTGTTCAATTTATATGTAAACCAGCTGATCGAGAGGCTCAGTGCAGGTGTAGGATGCTCGATAGATGGTGTCAGCATAAACAATATAAGCTATGCAGATGACATGGTTCTATTGAGTCCTTCGATCGGTGGTCTTGGTAAGTTGCTGTGCATATGCGAAGAATATGCTGAGGAACATGGACTCATTTACAACACAAAAAAGAGTGAGTTTCTAATTTTCAGGGGGAGGAACAAAAGAGTCACATCTTCTCCAACTGTATATCTGTGCGGAGCCCCCCTGAAACAAGTATCTGAGTTCAGGTACCTTGGACACGTAGTGACCGAACGCCTCGATGACGACAGTGACATGGAACGGGAGCGTAGGGCGCTGTCGGTCCGAGGGAACATGTTGGCTCGTAGATTTGCACGGTGTACTGCGCAGGTCAAATTAACTCTGTTTAGAGCATACTGCCAGTCTTTTAATTCGTGCAGTCTGTGGACTAACTACACGCAGAGAAGTTACAGCGCCCTACGTGTTCAGTACAACAACAGCAGTGTTGGGGAGGCCGTGGCGCTGCAGCGCGTCAGCAATGTTTGCGGATGCCCGCGTGGACGATATCTTTGCGGTTATGCGAAAACGCGCTGCGTCCATGATGAGCAGACTTGCCAGTAGCAATAATGTCCTCCTCAGCACACTGGCATCTAGACTAGACAGTTCTCTCTGGAAAACTTGGAACGAGGCTCATATTAGTACTAGGTGCAAGTAGTTATATAAGGTAAATTTTAGAATTAGCGATAGGAACTAACATAGATTTAAGTGAATATTGTAACTAACAAATTATTATAAGATTTTGTCAAATATTGTATTAACGTGTTATTCAATTTATATGGGTGGTATGCCTGAAATAAATGTTTTTATTATTATTTATTATAGTGCTAGCAATATATGTAAGCTCATAATTGTATATTTTTATTATAACTATATAGGTGTGATTGTGACGTGAGGCGTTACTAACTAAATTAACGACTAAGGCTAATTCGAATATAGTAATATTCGAATTTTTGTATTCAGTATTGTTTAAATCAGAATCTACCATATTAATGGTAGATTAACAGACAGTCCGTAATAGACCCAGCTGTATAGTATATACTAGCTTTGTGGTCGAGACGTTACCGAGATATTTACTTAACATTGCTGCGATTAACTTTTATTGTAAATTGTACGTGCACGCTTGCACCTAAATAGATGTCGCTTTTATCTTTAACATCTATGTTTTCTGTTCTTTAAAATCTGTGTATAATTCGCATAATTCGCATGTGTATAAGTGCATTTAATCTTTTGTTTTTTGATTTTGTCTCCAATAAAGTAAATAAATATATGCCTTACTATAATATAACGCTTAGTCTTTGTTCATTCAGAATTAGAAATGTATTGAAATTCAATAAAACTGAAGTTCAATATCAAGTGATACAAAATCATTAACATTTACTTTATAATGATAAAAATGCTATTATAACAGGTGATTCGATATTGTTTCTATTGGTTTCCCGGTACCATATCACCTGCTCTAGCTGAGTCTATACTGGTCTATCTGATTTTTATGTACAACCTGTGTAATCGCTTACGATGTTTTGTGGCAATCTTTAAGCACTATCGATGAATGGCCTTTTTCAATATCAGGTTTATAATTATTCAAGATTATTCAGAATCTAGATCGTATGTCATCCGTCATTTGATGGTGAAATTTGAAAAACGAGTTTAACAAAAAAAAATGTAGCATGTCTATTTATTTATTTATTAAAGCACACCACATCATATACAATACAATTTTCTTAATCTAATGTTACAATTAGTAGTTCTAAAGTATACGACAATTATGGTGAACATAAAAATTACAAATGTAAAAATTGTTACAAACAATACAAATGTTAGCATGTGAAAAAATTGTAATTTATTTCTTTTAATTACTGTTATAAAGTTATTTAAAAATTTTACAATTTATTTTAGCACTTCTTGAAGCAAAAATATAGTCTTAAAATTCACTAATGCATAGATTTCGCTGCGGCAGATGATTTGGTTAGTTTCCTGCCGAAACCGGAGATTGTGAAGAAGATTTTTTGCCGAAACTTTGGTCGGCCACTAGACTTATCTGTCTGAGAAACGCACTGTAATGAAATCCTCACGACTAAATTGCTCATTGCGACGAAAGGTATCTTCACTTCATAAAGTGCGCAGCTATTTGAAAACATATTTGTTACAACGGCGTCTAAAAATTTATTCATAGGCGTCGCTAAGGAAAACTTATTAAAATTCCCGCCGCGAATTATTTCAGCTCTAATAACGTGGCAGCTCGGAGGCTTTCGGAGGCCCGTTTCCGCGGAGTTTCAGCAAAATGTTGTGGAAAATATAGCGGTCGGTAACGCGGTGAGTTACGACCGAACGGCCGCAAGAAGCAGGTCAATAGGCGCTTAAGGCAGGCTTTGATATATTAAGGACGGACGGGAGGCGGTCATGTTAGCTGGGTTTGAACTAATGACTTTCTTCATTGGAGGTGATCATAGAATATATCCGAAAATGTTTATTGTCTATGGTCAAATTATATAAAGTTACTAGCTGAAAAAACGTTGTATTGCCGATGTTAAAATCGCGATACAAAAGTAACTGTTGATCGTAGATCGGTGAAAATTTGAAGTTGTTTATATTTTTTAATGCTGACTCATAATTAAACAAATTAAAAAAAAGTAAAAAAAAATTTAAAAAAAAGTTTCGTGTGTACCACCCTTAACATTTAGGGGGATGTAAAATAGATGTTGTCCGATTCTCAGACCTACCCAATATGCACTAAAAATTTCATGAGAATCGGTCAAGCCGTTCGGAGGAGTTCAATGTTAAACATCATGAAACGAGAATTTTATAAATTAGAATTTATCTATTTAGCACCATTATGGATTTTTTTAGTTAAATTTAATATATTAATTAATTAATTATTAATTTAAGATTGTATTAATCTTTGCAAAGTGATGCAAAAAACATTCACAATTTTCAACTTTAAGTGAAAAAATTTAACTAAATTTAAAAAAAAAGCTCATTAGTTATTGAGTACAGTGGATGCGTCATATCACATACACTTAAAATAATGATAGTATAAACATTTAAAGAAAATATTTTACAACAATAGCGGGGTTCTCGTTGGCAAGATCAACCAGCGAGCACAAGGAGCGCCTGTCCACGACAATGACGCATGGACCAGCCTTCGATCCCCTTGATATCGCCACAAGGTAGAAATACGTCTTTCAATAACCTATCTCATTTCTCAACATGCCAACATTCCAACATTCCTCATAGGCCGACAATGCTACTGTGACTAGATCGGTGTTGCACAAGAATGTGGGCGGCGGTGATCATCTAACATCAGGAGACACGCTCGTTTGTCCTCCTCCCCCCCTATACTTTTTTTATGAAAATAAGGGATGAGACCAGCAGGACGTTCAGCTGACGGTAATTGATACGGCCTGTCTATTACAATGCAGTACCGCTCAAGATTATTGAGAAACCCAAAAATTCTGAGCGGCACTACAACTGCACTCGTCACCTTGAGACATAAGTTGTTAAGTCTCATTTGCCCAGTAATTTCACTAGCTACGACGCCCTTCGGATCGAAACACAATAATGCTTACACATTACTGCTTTACGGCAATAATAGGCGCCGCTGTGGTATCCATCTATATAGCCGGCATCCGGTACAAAGGAGCCTCCCACTGTTACAATACACATTTATGGTCAAATTAAGAGCAGTGGGCGGCTATTTCTTGAATAAAAACAAGATTACAAGTGACATTTCAAATAAATATCTCCTAAACTTCTGAAACCCTAGTAAGTCGTATGCAGTGGAATTTCAATCTTGCCGGTAAATTATCGCGATCACAAAGGGACACCGGAAACCTTCCGACGTGGAACTGATTCGCAGAATGGCTGAAACTAAAGAGCTGGCGAAATACATTCTTTATTAGTTCGAGCATCTTGATAAAATGTGTGATTTTTACTTTTATATCTAAAATTTTTTTACAGTACATTCAAAGATTTAGGTTATATCTTAATACTGGTATTAAGACTTGAAACAGATTTTATGTACGATATTGAGCGGCGCAGTAAGGAAAGGCTGAGGTAGGCAATTTTGGATTTTATATTTTTATTCGGCTGACCTAATTTTCCTGCCTTAACTTTGCCAAATTACAATAAGCAAAGGTAATATTGATGATGATAAGGTTGTCAAATTTTGGGCTAAGTATATAAATGGAGAAGAAAAAGGCAACAGGAACCTACCTATACAATTATTGTCCTAAAAATAATTAAACTCTCTACAGTAACGCAAAAGTAAGTATAAAACAAAATGTTATAGATATTTGCTACAATTAGGTTTATTAATTTGATTACTTGTTTATTTTTAAATTATAAATTACTGATTAATTAAGAAAATCGGTAAAATGAAAAAAGAAAACTAATAGGGAACAAACATTTTTGTATGCAACATTTTATTCTTTTTTTCTATGAAGTTTAGGAACGGTCCTAACGTGGGCTACGTAACTCGAGCTATTCGCATATAGCATGTGGCAAAAGGGGGCTTCTGGCAGACAAACGTGAGTTCATTCCGGCTGATTTGAGTCTTTTTCTTAGAGTTTTAGTGGTTACTGTAACACCTCGAATTTTGTAGAGCTTCAGGAGAAGTCACGGTCTTTGTTCTCTTTACTGGTCACGTTCAGTTTTATGTTTACGTTCCTCTCCTTCTAGTCTCGTAAACTGTCCGATCTGAAGATACCACTTGACAACAGCCGGGTGAGAATCGAACCGGAGTCACTGTGGTGAGAGTCAACGAAACAAATCACCCTATTGCGTCACTGAATCTTACGTTGCGTTTCTATCCATTAGCGGTAGCCACATTTTCTAAACGGATGGTATAACCAGTAAATCAAATAAAAAATATAAAGACAAGCATATTTTAAAGTGTGAAATAATGGAACAATATGCCGAACATTGAATATGTTTTGATGCATCCGGCCTCATATGGAAGAAGTAGACGAGTGGGTACTTGTGTCTGGCGCGCGTCCAACGAGAACTGCTTGTCGCGACTTTGACATAGATTTACTGGTGGCGCTGGGAACTGGAGACAGGGCAGCCTGATGAACGATTCAACTGGGAGATGGACTGTAGATGGTGTTTACATATAGCATTATAATAACTTTATTTTTATTATTAATTGTTTATTAATGATTTTTCAGTACTGTACTACAAAAACCATAATGTTACGTTAATCGTTTAAATTTGGATTCTTAAGGAAACAACCACTATGTTAGTCGGGTGTACGAACCTTTGATGTACTTAGCTCTCTTAGTTCTTCTAGTTATTTTTGTTAGGGCATTTTATTATATTATAATATCTAAAACTCAATAGTTCGATGTGTGGCAATCCGTGAGAGTCCTATTTCTGCACAATTTTTCTCATTTTTAATACTTTTAAAACTTAATATGGTAAGTTGAGTAATTTTAACTTTTCGGGGAGGAGGTTCGGCTAGACAAAGCCTTAACGCTACATGAAAATAATGGAGGCCCCGTAAGAAGGTCCTTAATCTATATATATAAAAATGAATTGCTGTTTGTTAGTCTCACTAAAACTCGAGAACGGCTGTACCTATTTGCCTTATTTTGGTCTTGAATTATTTGTGGAAGTCCAGAGAAGGTTTAAAAGGTAAATAAACAGAAAAATGCTCGAAATTAAATAAAGACAACAATTTAGTTTATCCTTTCATGTGGCCTCCGTCGTTCAGAACAATCAAATATTTATGCTGTGAAACAATTTCATTATAACAACAGTTATGAAATATTATGGACAAATTCATAAAAACATTATTTTATTTATTATATACAGAACAACGTCTGTCGGGTCAGCTAGTAAACTAATAAAAAAAGTCCCTTCGAGTTTGTAACGCCCGCTTTTGTCGTAGGCGTATATTTTCCGCATAAATATAAAATATTGCAACTTCAATGCACCTCAATAAGTTTTTGTTGGTGTGTTACAAAACAAAATATGGCTTCACAATACATGGGAGTGAACAGTGTGTTAGTAGTGTGACCGTGAAAGTTCCACACTGCTGCTCATTACCGCTGAGTGGTGGCTGGCACGATGCCAGAGGGCTCTGCGTCTTGCGGGCTGCGGTGAGATGCGGCCAGCTGAACACATAAACGTGTAGGTTTTACATGCACCGATAAGGTTGTAGGGACATTGAGCACTACGGACATTTTCAAAAACTTTCCAAATAAGTGCGTTAGGGTGGCGACATAGATATGTATGGCTAACGAAAGTCGAAGGTTCTAGTGAAAATGATAACATCGAACTCATCTGTCTAAGATGTCTAAGCGAGAGGTCCCGGGTTCGAATCCCGATAGGTGCAAGCATTTATATAATGAATATGGATGTTTGTTTCCGAGTCATGGATGTTTAAATGTATTTATATATGTTATATGAATTTATCTTATATCTTTAAATGAGCCATTCTTGTATATATATAACAGTGTGTTTTTTTTAAGTGGGACAGTATGGGGAAATCCTTAAGTATAAGAGATACAGGGAAACTGTCTTAGGAAACATTAGGTACTTTTTTGTGAAAAAAAAATTTGTATAGTCAAAATTTTGGTCAAGTGTGAGTTGTCCCTAAAAATGATTAATTTTGATGAAATTTTTTTTTGACGCACATCTACTCAGTTTCATGAGGGGATCATTTTATTGTATGGGAAGAAAAAAATCGGGACAGCAGAAGTTAGTCAAATTTAAGAAAATCGTTTTCATTATTACAACCCGTGTAAATTGCCTACCACTTCCCACTGCAAGGTTTTTATTAAAAAAATATTGCCTAGTCCAGTTTTACATTTGAATTTGGAACATTTTATTTGGTTTAAAAAGGATTAAAATACTTTAAGGTATTCTTACCCGAGCACCTTACAGATCTACTTAAAAAAAAAAAAATAAATTTGGAACTTCTTGAAACCAACAATTTTACTTGATATTTCATTGTTTAAATTTAACATTGTGTTAAGTTTTCGTCATGGAATTATCAAACTCGCATAAAGTAAATTTAATTGAATCGTATTTTGTAAATTATCGTAGCTCTGTGAATGCGTTACAGTGGTATCGGGAACGTTATCCGGACCGCGATCAACCGAGCCGCAAAATTTTTGACAAACTGGTGAAAAATTTAAGAAAGGGAGGCTGTTTTACACTAAAACGGAAGAGATGAGCCTCAGTAATAAATGAATTTACAACTATCGCAATCTTAGGATATTTTGAAGCCTACCCAAAAGCCTCATTGAGGGAAGCTGCTAACAATATCGGTGTGCATAGATCTACAGTACGAAAGGTATTGAAGGCTTACAAGTACAAGTGTTACATAGAAGGTTATCTTGTACAAGCATTGCTTCCAGGAGACACTGACCGGAGATTAGCATTTTGCCAGTGGTTTGTAGCATGCTCGATTAGAGACCCGTCTTTTCCAAGCCGGATTATTTGGACAGATGAATGCAATTTTTCAAACAATGGCATGTACAATAGAAAAAATAATAATTTTTGGGCACGTACAAACCCCTTCCGAACTACGGCAACCCATAACCAGGTCCGCTTTTCCTTTAATTGTTGGTGTGCAATATTAGATACTAAAATCTTTGCCATTAAAATTTACCATGGAACATTGAATAGTCAAAAATATCAGGAAATATTAAACATGGCTGTGGATTTAGCAGATATGGCAATTCCATTAAATAATTTGAATAATATCATCTACCAACAAGACGGCGCCCCTGCCCACAATAGTATCGCTACTAAACAATTTTTAAATGAACATTTTCTTGATCGCTGGATGGGCACAAATGGCCCTATTAAATGGCCACCACGTTCACCCGATTTAACGCCGTTGTATTTTTTCATTCGGGGGTACCTTAAAGGTCGAATTTATGCAGATACAACTCGGTACAAGAGTTAAACGACGCAGTGCATTATCATTTGAACAACATACATCACAACGCCTTGTCTAAAGCTACCAGAGGTGTTCTGAAACGCGCTCGTGCCTGCATTCAAGAGGGAGGCCACTGTGAACATTTACTTTAATGTAAAATTATTTTATTATATTTACCTAACTTCTGCTGTCCCGATTTTTTTCTTCCCATACAATAAAATGATCCCCTCATGAAACTGAGTAGATGTGCGTCAAAAAAAAATTTCATCAAAATTAATCATTTTTAGGGACAACTCATACTTGACCAAAATTTTGACTATACCAATAAAACAGTTTCCCTGCATCTCTTATACTTTAGGATTTCCCCATACTGTCCCACTTAAAAAAAACACACTGTATAATTGGAATCTCGGAATCGGCTCCAACGATTTTCATAAAATTTAGTATATAGGGGGTTTCGGGGGCGATAAATCGATCTAGCTAGGTTTCAATTTAAAAAAATGTAGTTTTATCCGTTTTAATGAGAAACAGCTACAATAACTTTAGAATACAAAGGTTTATTTCGACACTATATACAAGACTATAGTAGCTCAGATGGGTGATCCGGAAAGCAGAAGACCCGGTTCGAATCCAGATGTCCTATTAGTTTTTTTTTAAATTCAAGTTTGTACATTCTTAAAAATCCGAGCAAGGCTCGGTTGTCCGGATATTGTATGTTTAAGTAAGTATTAAATATATCATTGTCTTGTAACCCATAACACAGGCTATATATGCTTAACTTGGGGCAAGATAATTTGTGTAAAAAAAGTGTGTCCATATTATTATTATTATTATCTGTAATGAAATATAAGGAAGGCGGGTTTTGGAACTCGTTAATAACACTTTGGTATCTTTTTTTGGAATTATGTTGAACACGTTCTCTATATAAAAAAGATCTTTTTCTTTACATTATAATACTTGTACTTGAGCCAAATATGTGTGCTTACCTGATAAGCACTCGTAACTTAAAATAAAAAAAATAAAGAAATTAAAAAAATCAAGATGTACCCCAGGCTCGAACCTGGGACCTTTTGCACTAAAAGCATAAAGCAACCGTAATGACCGTGCCGAAATATCTATATACATGTAGTTGATGTGCATATTGGGTAGGTCTGAGAATCGGACAACATCAATTTTTCATCCCCCTAAATGTTAAGGGTGGTCACCGCCAAATTTTATTTTTATTTTTTTGTAATTTTTTTTTAAATTTGTTTGATTATGTGTCAGCATTAAAAATACACACAACTTCAAATTTTCACCCATCTATGATCAACAGTTACTTTTGTATCGCGATTTTAATATCGACAATAAAACGTTTGCTGGATCAGCTAGTAACTCATATAAATCAAATGCTTGTCAATCTGTCAGGCTATTCAGTTAGCATTACCGGCACATAACTAGGTATGATACTTTCTACTAGATCCATACTATAATTAAAATGGCGCTTATCTGCTAGGTAACACTATTATTTTATACATTGTGAAACGCAAATGTTGTTTTTATTCGATGGAGAAGTAGCAAGTAGCCTATTCGTAACTTTACTTGTATAGTGAGAAACAAGCCTAATATTATAATAATTATAATTCAATGCATACAAGTAATTAGATGCCTGCATTGAACGAAACCCATTCAAAAGTCTTTTTCCGCATCAAATATACCACTTATCAACCAAGTTGGTGTTACATAGTTATTAGTTTAGCAATAAAAGTCACAAATGCTGTATTTAGACATGATTTACTCGGAGCTTGTCGCAATCAGCAATGCCATTTTTTATATTTATTGTTTCCGTGAAAACAGACTGACAGAAAACTCAATAAAGTCCAAGGTTCTCTGAACGGAAGCTATTTTCGCTGTTAGATCAAGGTTGCTTTGCTAATTATATTGAAATTGTATTTATTAGTAGTACTAGTTGTGCTATTTTGACCTGTTACCCAGCGGCCCTGTGGCGCAACGGATAACGCGTCTGACTACGGATCAGAAGATTCCAGGTTCGAATCCTGGCAGGGTCGAGAGCTTTTTGGTTTACTTTTGTTTTTTTTTTTTTTTACATAAATTACATACATATTATCATTAACATTTTAGTTTTGGTAGAAATATTTTGCCACGACCAACAGCAGAAATAAAATTGTCGTTTTTTCACCAGTTGGGTTATAGGTACATGTCACTATAATATACCGTATGTTATATTATTTATAGTGGGTGCTCGCATAGTTGCAACTTTATCCGCGTAGGTTTCGTGGTATACTTTAGTAAATGTTTTGTTTGTGAACGATCGTAATGAAAATAAACGGTAAAGTGGCATTTTCACTGCCCCAGTCAATTCGGACCGAGTGCACTCGGACGAGTTGGATAGCATAGAATAACTCATCCGAGCGAACTCGGTTAACTTTGAATTTTGAAAACCGCGCTTGAATGTTACGGAGAGCTGACACAATACAGTCTAGACGCTTCTGAGATAAGCGTGCACAGACAAACAAACAACAAATAGAATAGAAATATATTTATATACATAGGAAGTGAAAATAAATTAACATATTTCAACATCACTTGGTAAACTTTAAGCAACATCAGTTCGTAAAGAGACTTTGACATGAGGAGAAGAACTAATATGAAGCTCCCATCTTTTAAATCATATTACAACTTAGTCTACTAAATATATTAAATTTTAGGTGGCCTGCGCAGAATCATGCATTATTATATTATCTTCTATATAATCTACTATAGTATACGTAGTAAGACTTCTGTCTCAAAGAAACTTTAAAATATTTTTTGATTTTGTACACAGTGAGTCCTAGTATACTTATGTAACCGAGTATAATTAAGTAGTTTAAAAAAATATTTATATACCGTTACGGCACGTTTACGTTTTCGGGTAAAGATTGAAAAAAAAAAAACCCTTACTGCCCTCATATTTCAATGTGAAAAAGGCTTTTCATCGAAATTTATTTACTAAGCAAAGTACATAAGGAGATATCATTATTGGGTCACATGTATATTGCACTATTCAAAATTTGAAGACCGATTGAGAATCGGCCGAAGAAGACGATTGCTAGTCCAAAACGCGGGTAGTTGAATAATTTTTAATTATTGTTTCAGATAAATTTGCGACTGATCCTTGTGTCCGGCAAGACGAAGGAGTTCGTGTTCAGCCCGGTGGACTCGGCTGGCGACATCGCGATACACGTCTACGACAACTGGCCGGAAGGTGATCCCCTACTAACAATAATTTGTCCGCATTTAACACTTGAGGCTTTTTTATAGAAAGAAGTGATGAAACGACCCTGAGGTAAACGCCATCATCTACCCGTAATAGTTTTGAGTACTGAACACAACACGAAAGAAATACTGACGATGCGACAACGTCGCGGCGTCGTTGAGAGAATGAGGTGGCAACGTCGCGGGTACTATCTTTGTGGCCCGGTGTCAAGTTGTCAACAAGGCGGCGATTCTTTGTTATATAGTGACTAGCTGACCCGACAGACGTTGTTCTGTTCATTATAAAAAAAAACCTCGTGCGGGTGGAATTTCGTAAAATCCTCGTTCTTAGCTGACCTCTACTCGGTGAAAAGAATATTCGTACCAAATTTAAAGTCTTTAGCTCTAATGGTTCCAGAGATATCGTGATGAGTGACTATATACGAGGAAATATCTTATATATATAAATATATATATATAGATTATCTTATGTCTATGGCGGCGATGCCGTCTACACGTTCCCTTATTGATGGTATTATAAATCCACCATCGTCAACCAACTCAGAAAGAACTGCCTAACCTAACATTAATTGTTACCTTTCTGTAACAATCGCGTAACTTCCATGGTGCGGTCATCCCTGCCGATGCTATTTAATATAATGAATCTCGCCAGCTCGCTTCACAGTTCACGCTAATGTAAATGGGGCATTAAATAATTTATGTACGCGCGTACCTATTTAAGGTGCGCCCGTCCTTTTTACATTTACGCGATATTTATTATAGCCGCCGAGATTTTATTTATGGCTTCGTAATTTAATTAAACCATTTTTTTTTGCAAAATAATCCAATTTAACAGTAATTTATCATCACAAAATGAGATTTTTCGGTAGGTATGTATATTGTTAGGACATTATTACATCTTAGGTGTAATTTGAAATCTATATCTACTGTACTTGTAATTCTTGCCGCTAACTTAAGTACATTGACTTGCCGAGTATTGGGTACAAGAAAAAAGTGGAATACATACACGTTTGGACTAAAAGTAATAAAATCAGACCCCATCTCATTATAACTATTATAAACTGACTCGCATCGAAAATCAAACATCAAATACCAAACAGCTGACCGACGACGGCCATTTTTTTTACCATTTAATTCAAAATAGGTTTATAGAAGGGTAAAAATAAGCAGCTTCAGTCACAGCAACAGTGTTTTAGTCTAATATGCAATTATGAATAACCAATATTAAGTAGCGTACATTAACGACGTTTTAAGATTGAAAACACCATTCATTTGGGCGCGATGAAGACCCACTTTAAACGGACAGATTTATTTCAAACTTCGTAGATTTATCGAGGACCGATCACAATACATATTATTCTATTTTTCAATTTTCAAAATGAGATTTTTGTAAATTTATATAATTTTCATCTATCGTCGAGGCAGGAAATGATGTTAATTTTAAATTTCAACTATTATCTTTAACCAATTTATCTAATATTATAAAATTTTCGAATACCTACCAAAGAGAATTTTATGCCTTTTAGCGTGTCTTTTAGTTTTTTTTTTAACTATTATATAATGTTATTATGATCTGTTGCGAGCAATACAAAAGTATTCGAGATGTACAAATAGTATTTGATAGTCCCGGTTCTGCACTGACAAAGGGGTCGGGCGGAACGATTTTGGGTTCTTACAAAAAATATTACCGCGAAGGCTGAGGCGGGAGCGAAGCGAAGCTGAGCTAAACTACCTAACACACAGACAATGATTTAATAACCAATAATTATAAATGATTTAATATTATTTGTGGTACCATGCATGCGGGTGTTTAAAAACAACAAAAAATACCGACTTCAATCATGTTATAATTTTTATCAAATTCAAATTCAAATATTTTTATTCAAATTGGATGTGAAATCACTTATTGAAAGTCAAAAAACTACCACCCATTCCAAAATGAATGCCTCAGGCCTGAGAAGAATGGGCGCAACAAACTCAGCGGCTTTTTTTTTCATCAAAAATATGTTTTACAATTAAAGTAACATTTACAAAGTAACATTGTATTCATTCCCAATCTGTGGTATCATTAAGAAAGTCATTTATGTTATAGTAACCTTTACCACACAAACGTTTTTTAACAATTCTTTTGAATAACGTAATACTTTTGTTTTATCAAAGTACAATATACATGCATAGTTATATAATATAACAAAAATAAATTTATTTTACATATAATTGCCCTTGGACTATTATATATGCTTTACAATCCCTAGGGATTTTACAAATATTATGCAATGTACCATAATAATATTGCATACGTTCCTTGCCATATCAGCATGGTCATTTCCATATTGTATTGATAATCCCCGTATGGTCGGTGATAGTACCATGCGGTAGACCGCAGCGGTTAGCCGGTCCGGTTGGCTATATCTATGACGATGTATTGGTTATTGAGTTATTGACGCTTATATCTGCAAGGCTTCATACATTGTCATAGATATAGCCAACCGGACCGGCTAACCGCTGCGGTCAACCGCATGGCACTATCACCGGCCGTTTATTGCATTTAAATTGGCATTAGGTTTAAAATTGTGGTCTTTTTTATATAGTAATAATAATAACACACTTTTTACACAAATTATCTTGCCCCAAGTTTAGCAGATATAGCCTGTGTTATGGGTTACAAGACAATGATATATTTAATACAATATACTTACTTAAACATACATATATTCATATAAACATACATAAATACATTTAAACATCCATGACTCGGAAACAAACATCTATATTCATCATATAAATGCTTGCACCTACCGGAATTCGAACCCGGGACCTCTAGCTTAGTAGGTAGGATCGCTAACCACTCGTATATATGTACTAAGGATCAATATCTTTGTAGAACAATAAATAAAGATAATAATATAGTCAACATTCTACATAATTATTAATTATGTATATTATTCTGTACCACTAACCACTACACCAACGAAAACCGATATAGCAATTCCGAGAGCGTTTTTCCTTATGACTTACTTTACAAAATCAATATTTAAACCTAGCTGAGATATTGTGTAATTTTTAATGAATGTAGAAAACTAAATAAGAAGTGGCCTCACAGGTGACTTATAGAACACCAGGGAATGAGTAGTGATTTAGTATGTAGTAATAAAAAAAATCGAAGCGCCTGACGTGAAACATAACGCGTTAATAATATGATGTATTTCATTATGTCTTACTGCCGAAATTACCACAAACTATGACGTAGGCACCAATCTTAATACATTTTATCGGTAACACTTTATTTTTTCTCAAAAATTTATGGTGATTCCCTCATTTTGCACACCATTGCTGCTCAAGTCGCTACATAACCGTAGCGTTACAAGCGTACGTGGCAATGTAAGTATAAATATCTGGACGACCGTGCCTTGGTCGGTTTGTTAAGAATGTAAAAAACTTGAGCCAAAAAACAAACTTATATGACATCTAGATTCGAACCGGGGTCTTTTGCTTTCCGGATCACCCAATGTCCCATCTGAGCTGTTATAGTTTTGTATATAGTGCGAAATTTTCCTTTGTATTCTAATGTTATTAGCTGTTTGTCATTAAAACACGGATAAAAATACATTTTTTGAAATTGAAACCTAACTAGATCGATTTATCGCCCCCGAAACCCCTGTATACAAAATTTTATGAAAATGGTTGGAGCCGTTTCCGAGATTGAGATTATATATATACAAGAATTGCTCGTTTAAAGGTATAAGATACTTAGGTGACATCGTCCCGCAAGCAATTAGCACTTATAATATTTCTATAATATGCTTATTGAGATTTTTTTTATGTAATAGGAGGACAGACGAGCGTACGGGTCACCTGGTGTTAAGTGATCACCGCCGCCCACATTCTCTTGCAACACCAGAGTAATCACAAGAGCGTTGCCGGCCTTTGAGGAAGGTGTACGCGCTTTTTTTGAAGGTACCCATGTTGTATCGTCCCGGAAACACCGCACAAGGAAGCTCATTCCACAGCTTCGTAGTACGAGGAAGAAAGAGCTCCTTGAAAACCGCACCGATATATGATAACTTGTGGCGTGTCGTGCGAAGGTAGAATTCGGCGGCAGGAGTCAGGTTAAACAGCTCTTCGGAGCACTCCCCGTGATAAATGCGGTAGAAGACAGACAATGAAGCGACGTCTATACGCAACGCCAAGTGATCCAGCCGTTCACAGAGCGCTAGGTCCCCTGCTTTCTATGTCACCGCTATTCATCCGCGTCCCTATTAAATTATAATAATCTACTGAAATACGTATTATATAAAACTGGGTCATGCTGTTTTCTCGTCACACAAAAGTTGCAAGTTCCACTTATGACGTGCATAATATATAGCGAGCTGTTATGAACTTCTTACGGAGCTGATTCTAACGTTTATTATATTGCTCTGAGGGTCACGCGAATGTGTGAAGGCCGAATCAAAGGAAATGTTGAAATTATTTAATTTGACGACCCATATAGCCGAATGGTTAGTGACCCTGACTACTAAGCTAGAGGTCCCGGGTTCGAATCCGGGTAGGTGTAATCATTTATATGATGAATATGGATGTTTGTTTCCGAGTCATGGATGTTTATATGTATTTATGTATGTTAAAGTAAGTATATTGTATTAAATATATCGTTGTCTTGTACCCATAGTACAGGCTATGCCTAGTTGGGGGCAAAACAATTTGTATAAATGGGTGTCAATATTATTTAAAAAAAATGAAATTAACTTGGAAAGTTTGTATTCACATAAAAAAAATAGTATATCTAATGATTAATGTTTTATTTACTCATGTGACTTAACATCACTGAAATAATATAAAGACATTGCCTTAATAAAAATATATTGATGACATCTTTTTTCAACAATTATGCAAGTGAAACCTCTGGTCATAGCTAGTAGGTAATATTATAAAAACACGTTATTTCCAATTTGCTCGGTGACGTTTGTTTCAGCTCTTTGGTAAGAGATAATTATGTTCTATTCACATTCCCTTGATGTACGTACATATACAATACACAAGTTTCGCAAAATTATAAATGTTAATCAAAACACTAATTGGAGACAAGAAGATTTCTCATCTGCAGTCAAATTTAAGTTAGCAAAACTTCGCTCCGGCTCGTATTTGAATCAACTTACCGTTTCAACGGAACGGCGGGGGAGAACGGGGATAGGTTGGTAAATAGCTTCAATGAAGCGCTCGGCGATGTTTGTAAAGACTATTGCGGAAGTAAATTGCACTCCGAAAATTTCCTGATGTATCTCATGATGTATGCCGCGTGTGGGGTTGCTAAATTAGCGAATAAATGTATAAATTATGTTTTATTTGGATGGAGCGCGTTTTTTATATGGGTGGCGGTAATATCATGCCAACAGAGAGATGAGAGTGTTATTTTTCTTCGTACTCACTTATACTTTTGACTAGAAATGCAATGGATAATATTTTGTCTGTACCGAATATATTTTGCCTACAATCCCAGCCAAACGGGCGGGCGGCTTAGCGGATTGTATGTATGAACATAGTAAGGATAGAGAAATTTTGTTTTTCGTTTGTTTACAAGGACAGTATAACGAATCGGTGATAGTGTAAAAAAAGTTATGTTTCTCATGCAACTTGAATGAAAATATTTCTTTGTCTTTGTTCGAGTGGATGGCACACTATCACGCAGTATCTGAAAGATATTTTGGACTGACCAAACAAAATTTCGCCTGGTCATTCAATCGTATAGTTGATCGCCTTCTATTTTTCATTGACCTACGAGTTGGGGTGTGTATTGTTATTAGGAATAAGGGTCATCATAGAGGGTGGTATGGATATTTATAAATACAATTCCAACGGTTCACAAAAAACTGTCACTCGTCAGATGTGAAACTTTTAGATTCATAAACTTTATAACTTATTTTTGGGTTATTGAGAAATAATTTTAAGAAAGTATTTTTAAATGAATGAGAAAGATTGATTAAAAAGATTATTTATAGGTATAATAACTACGTCTCCTCATATGTATAAAATTGATATAAATTAAAAATAGTAAACAACTTCCTGTCGAATTTCACAAAGATTACGGGAAGTTTAAGGTTATTTGCAAATTTTTCGTGTTATTCGCTTTTTCAGTGTTTTTTCCACCCCAAAAGTGTCCAACGTGCGTAAAGTAGTTTTCACCTTAAAAACTAATACAGTTAAAATATAAAAGCCACCAGCTTACACAAATCGCTGTTGTAGTGGACACAAATGAGTCGCAAACAATTTGGCGTGGCGGCCGTATGGAGAGCTCGGTAAAGGGAACCTAATCTCAAGTTTTTCATGCGAGCGCATGCATCGGCGAATATTGAAGGGTTATTTATTTAAGTGATGCACTCACTTTGGTGTATCCAAACTCTGCGCCCGATACAAGTATATTGCTTTTATTATGGCAGATTGCTCTTGCGAGCATATTGAAAAGAAATTGTTTATTTTTTATTATTGCTATGCAGAATATAAGAGTCGAATTATTTATTAAGGGCGAAAAGAACAAGGTGGATTAGAAAGTAAGGCAAGTAACAGGAATTCATCAATATAGAAGAAAAACATCAAAATCCTTGTAAAATATATGTATTCTGTGTATTTAATTTGCCCTTTTAAAAATTGTTTTTCTGGGTCAAAATTAAACTACCGTCAAATATATTAGTAGACATACTTCTGAAGTAGTTAAGACTAAAGTTATTTAAACATACAATGTGGAAAATTTCAGTGCCCTTATATTATATGAATCATGGTTCAAACCCCCCACTTTTAGGATGTAGTAGTTTCACACCCTGTAAAAGTTGATGTTGAGGAATCTTTAAATGAGCAGAACAGTCAACACCTATATATTGTTAGTGTAAAAGTATCTTTAAGTGTAGGATGATTTTAAATGATGTGAAGTTGGTTTTCAGTGCCAATTACGGATTGTCCATTACACCTTTTATTACGAAACGGCAAGAAAGCAGGCTTGCTTTACACCGCCCATCTTTGACACACAGGGCTTTTTATGCCAGTCTCATTTACACAGAGTTCCCCTTTAATCTTAATTTGCATCAAAGCTAAAAGTATCACTGTGGTATTGAACAATTTTTTTTTGTTGTGATGAGAAGTGATGAGAAAACCGCCCATAGATATCCTCCAGGGGTCAAAGGGGCTTGAAGGTCCTTAAGCTGTATCAGTCCGCAAAAACTGCAGCTGGTTTATAGATTAAAAATATAATTTGGACATTAAACCACATAAACTTAAGTAACATCTTAACTGAATAACTCGATAAGTCACCAATCTACATTAAGTCTACTGAATAAAATAGATCAGTACCTATTTGTATAAAAAAAACCCTGTGATCAATCATGTGATGAACGAATGCTTTTGTCGGAGGTTTGATTAACGGCCGCGGGTACATCAGGAACAAAAGTCGTTTGAAACGAAGAAGGGATCGCGAGCATTAGTGTCCTTAGCATCCCCCGACTCCCGGCTCCTTTGATTTCAATTAACGTTGAAATGAATCGGATGTTTTAGTTGAGTTTGTCGAAAATGGAAAAACTCTTTGTTACAATAGGATTCTCAAAAAGGACTTACGTGGTGCAATAAATTAAAGAAATAAATCAAAAAAAAATATTGGTACGAGATACTATGTTAAAAATAAACAGACTAAAAAATAAATTCTTCACCACAACCCAAGTAACCAACCAACCCAAAAAAACCTTAGCAAGTGCCTAACCAGGAGTTACGGACATATTAAATTGAATTAACTTTTCAATAAGGTCAATAATTCACCCTTATGTCGTCTAATTGTAATGCCTCTACAACGTATAAATTCTAGTCCATTAAGTCTCATTTTCCATTCTGTTAAAGTTACAGGGGCGTCTTCTTAGGTCCATTATTATTTCAACTGCATATCAAATATATCATTTATTTACTTCAGAGTGGAATGACAAAGGTCTGATCGAAATGTTTAGTTATAGAAAGTTACAAAGATTGAACTAAATTGGTTTTAAAAATAAATAACACAAAACAGGACAAGAAACCTATATAATTATAGGATTTTCTCTTACATAATTATGCAAACCCCCATAATTATTATTATCACAAAACAAAGTAAAATAAATTATGTGTATGAAGGTCTATAAAAAGACTACATAACACTTCAAACCTTTATATATATCTCTATTTATTTTGATGTCATGTAATACAACATTATAATAAAATATAGTAATTATTAATCTTTTTATTGTCATGTTAAAAACAATACAGAGAATATTTCCGATCCAGCGCCATCTATTGTTAATGTTTGTCATAACAATCTATGTGCGGACACATTCAGCCAGCGCTAGATTATGTGAGTCACGATAAGAAGAGCGATGTAAGCGCTGCAATAACGGTTCGTATTTACAACACTATGTATAACAGCCTCCATAGCTCAGGGGTTAGAGCACTGGTCTTGTAAACCAGGGGTCGAGAGTTCAAATCTCTCTGGGGGCATATCACGGTATAGTTTTTTTATTTTTCCCGTTTTTTATGTGCATAATTTAACTTATTTTTATACAGATTTCACAAATTATTATTAAGTAATTTTAAATTTGCCTTGAATATAATATAATATTGTGTTTTAGCTATTCTAGAACTTCTCATTAGTAAATTAATTGTTATTTTATTTAAAAGAACTTATAGATTAAGAGCTATTGTAAAAAATTGTTTACTATACTAGTCATGTTTTTTTTTATTCTCAATGAACTTAGTTTTTAATTTGAAACACTACTTAGTTACATACTCTACTTAACATTAAACCGAAGGACAAACATTTTTTTTTAATATGTTTTGATACACAATTATTAATTTTTTTTATTTAAGTCAGAGAGATATCCATATATATTAGTTTTATTAGTATATAGTATTATATATAAGTATTATTATTATATAATTTTAAGCAAAAATTATCCTTTAAGTAGTAACAGTTTTCTCATTTACGACGCAAATAATTATTGAGGAAAGTAGAAGAATTTTTTGGGATTATCTTTTGTATATAAAATTGTTTGTAGCTATAATATATTTTGCCAATTCAAAAAAACAAAAACTTTTGGTGCGTTGATATTTTTAGTATGGGATAGATGAACTTGTGATTTCGCGTCACTGATTGGCCGAGTCAGCGAAAGCGGGTTGCGTGATAAACAAACTAGCCGAAATCCTACTAATATTATAAATGTGAAAGTTTGTATGTCTGGATGTATGTTTGAAATTCTTTAACGCAAAATCTACTGAATAGATTTTGATGAAACTTTACAATAATATAGCTTACACACCAGAATAACAAATAGGCTATAATTTATAAAACTATAGAGTGAATTATACAAAATATATAAAAGAAGTGTGATTGTTACTAATGAATACAACTAGCGCCATCTCTTATCAACTAGCAAGCAAAAGATCAATACAATTTAAACATGGCAAAACAACGTTTGCCGGGTCAGCTAGTAGTATATAAACTATAGCTATGAGCATGAGGCATTCCCCACAGCTCCTGTGAAAGCAAATAACTTATTCAACAAATTATGAAATTTTATCTTTTGTTTGATTAATTTAAACTGCGTATTCGTGTAATTGCGCACTGATTCCATAGAGCTTCCCTGGCTACTCTGTGGAGTGTACAAATTCATTCTGTACTGTGCAGACAAACTACTTTCAACCATCCTCTCTGTGTGACCATTTAGGAGGATTATAATATAATAATAATCTTCAAATTTTGAGTTGCCCGTTTCGTGTTTCAGCGGACTGGTCGTCGGAGTGCGTTTCCCGCGCGGAGATACTGCGGCTGATCTACCAGGGCCGCTTCCTGCACAGCTCGGTGACCCTGGGCGCCCTAGGCCTCCAGCTAGGCCGCACTACGGTCATGCACCTTGTCCCGCGCGAGCACCTGCCTGAACCCAACTCCCATGGTACGTACAACACAAGACAAGAGTGATATTTTTATTTATTTATTAATTTTTTTCTGGCATTACCTGAGCCGAGCAGGTTTTAATATGTCGCGACTTCATAAGCCTAGATTTAAACATTCACTCACTGCATTAATCCGGAATGCCATTTAATATAAAATAATTATAATTAATTATTTTATATTAAATGAAAATTATTGTCTGGTTTGAAGCTTAAAGAAGTAGAAAAGGTTGTTTTCATGATTATGAAGCAATTAAGTATGAATAATGATGATTTTTTTTTGTATTTGAGTGATTTATTGTTTTATTTAATTGTTAACCTATTTCCAGAGGTGCGATGGAGTTAATAGCCCCTAAACCTTCCTATCATCCTTTCCTTCTTCTTTCCAACAATCCGTAAGTTCTTTAAATCAATTATTCAAGAATATATAAAATGTAATAAGTAGGTGACAGGTTCTAGTTTCTATTGAACTTTAAGTTTCGAGAAAGTGCTTCAAAGCTTTAAACAATACTGTTTTTACTACCATGGTTTTTGTGATCAACACGGGCGATGTAAATTTTTGTGGGAATGTTCATTAAGTGTTGCATAACTTTGGTGCTGAAAATATTCATTAAAACGTTGACTTTAAAAATCTTGTATTTGAATATCGTTTCAAATTTAGCGCCAAAACGTCAACACCAATTATTATTTGCATGGGACGTGATTTATTTTATTAGGTTCTATATTCTATATTATATTGTGTTTTTAGTACATGTTGCTATCATATTAGTTTTTCATGTTTACCATTTAATTGACTCACTGGTGGCATTAGCGCAATAGGTAAAGTGTTGATCATAGAAATTTTTCGCGTCACCTTTGAAATTATGGTTTACAGAGTTCTATTGTAACATCAAATTACCTTATTAAGAGCAAATCTTTGTAACTAGTAATTTAATTTTATTTCAGATCAACGACAAAAAAGTAAAGGTGGCTCAAGCAGTTGCTGCTCGGCATCGTGTTGTATATTGTAATGCACGGGCGTGCAGGTGCATTGTCGATGCGCTCCGTGCCCGTGTCCGTGCAATATGGGACTTAAATTGTGTTCACACTCAGTGATTGTAGACAGAATCGCTTGCGCCGTGACGCTTCGCGATAACTTGTGATGTTTTTAAAAGACTCGCTTATTGTAAGACATCATCTCAGATCATTTAGTTTAATTAGATACTGAATTCGCTGGCACCATCGGCTACAGTTATGTTGAGCACAAAATTTAATGGTTAAATTACGCACATGGAGATGTGATGGGAGCTCTTAAAAATATCGCAAGTGATAATCCGAGTAGCAGCGGTAGATATCATGTCGGTCGTGTTTTTGCTTTGTATTTAATTTATAAAACCAGTGATGTGAATATACAAGATATATCAGATAAATTGATGACTACTACGCAATCAACCAATTTTGTAAGATGGCCGCTATGGGATATTTAGATGACATCTAGACAGCACAGCGACCCATCACTGCAACAATATCTATAGCGGTCGTCAAATAGGATTGGTTGACATTAGCTTTGCTTTTGACTTTGACATTGATAATATTTCAGTTACCTAGTTTCAATTTTAAACTATCTTCAAGTAATCTCGCGAAAACATTGGCGTAAGACTGGTAGTTGGCTCTTGTGCTATTAGTATGAAAGTCGTCGCCACACGGTTAGCTTAAGTGAATATTATCTCGCCGCGTTAGCTCATTATAGAAAAAAGAAAGCTGCCGATTATTAGTAGATACTCTATGTAATGATATATATATGTGTAAATGGAACGCAAAGTATGTAAAAGTTCCTCTATAATTGGTTGTTCGTATAAATCGCTGTGTCTGTCGCAATAATTGTATGTATTCCGGTTTAGAATATGTGGACTCTGCCCTCTGCAATAAAAAAAATATTCAGAAAAATCCAGAGTCGTAGTGTAGCCCGACAACAACGCCATCTATTGGGTTCCACAATAGTAGCTCCGGATAACCCAAGAGTTTTATCAAAATTTTTATGACGAAAATTTTAATAGATATACTTACAGTCTACCTATTTTCTTTTTCAGTCTTTGAGACACTTATTAGTTAAACTTTAAACAGAAGATTATATGGATTCATAATTAATAATTAAAATTTGTTTTCACAATAATTATAGATTCAATTCGAAATTTAATACAAAAAATGTCAAAATTTATATATGATAACTTTATGGACAGTAATGAAAACTTTAACACCTTTATTTCAGATGACTCAGGTTGAAAGAATGTCTTTAGTATAACTATCCCTTTCATACACTACGAAGCAGACAGGGTCAATGATACATATTTAAACGGGTATTACGTACTTGCAATAAATTATAATAATTTTAGCAGTTTAGGCTAATAGTTAATTTAATAATAACACCTAGATATTGTAAAAAAGGTATGTATTTAACTGTTAAATGTACAATTATTGAGGCGAGTACACTTTGATGTCATCAAATGATTATAAAGATATATATATATTATAAGAAATTTTAGTATTCGCGTGAAAATCGATGTGTTGTATATATATATATAGTATAATATATGAGACCGAACAGGTTTCTATCAACGGGGCTATTAATTCATTTGTGATAATTTTCTGCAATACACATGATGTATGTTTTTGAAATGAATTATTGTGAAATATGGGACAACTCTTAACTGGAGCCTGTTATGCCAATAAATGAGTTATTATGCTAGAGAAAATTGCGCAGAACATGATAGCATTATAAAGTATATATTTAATATAATATATAACACAAGGGCGTGCGTATCATAATAAGGCAGTGCCTACCTCGTTATAAACCTAAATAAATATAGCACTAATTGTAAATTTACGGTACTACTTACGGTAGTCAGTCTACAGATTGCATATACAAAGCAAGCAGCGTTTCATACAACTTATGTCGTACTATCGGAGTAAAGCTCAACTACGAGTAGATCTTCAGTGCCTACCTTGCTAGAAAACGAATGCACGCCCCTTATATAACATAATAAATGAAAGACCGGCCCTTAAAATTTTATACACTTACAGCCTTACAAATAAACTTGTTTTAGAATCACAGAATACGCAAAACGTTTACAAATAGACATTTTGTTTATGATTGGTTTATTCGGACGTATAACGTTTCCCGCGTTTATTTCCAAGGCTACTTGACATTCGGAATGGCTCAGAATTTTCAGTATTGACAGTGATATAATTAACATATTCCTTATTCATTGTTTATTCTCAGGTATAAATTTATACCATGTTTATTTGTAAGGCCTTTTGTATTTGCACAGAATGTTTCATATAAACAACATTAACAAAATCTTAAATAAGTTAATCAATAAACGGTAAACACGTGGCATAACTGGTTTCTACTTATTTAAAATATGCAATTTTACACATCAGATTCACTTTAAAAAATAACTGTTTTCTGTACTACTTACTTTAACTTATTATACAATCGTTGTGGATGTTTGTGGTGTTGCCCTTCCTTGCAAACCGATGATTTATAGCACCACAGCTATCTAACTTGTGCCAGTAGTTTTGTACAAACAAAATAATCCATATTATACTTGTTCACACAAATAGTGGGCCACTTCTACTGGGACTTTGTCAAATCCTTTTTTTATTTAAACAAATTTAGATTATGAATAATTTAATTGGATAATAATTGAGAATAATGTCTTGGATACATGATACCTTTTCTAATCTGGTGGTGGCACATGGAATTTAGTAGTCTCAAGTGATTCTGTAGCGCAATTCTAGATAGACAAAAGTTGTCACCCTAAAGTAACATTAAATTCGCAATTCGCTAGCTGTAGCTTGTGTGAAAACGGTATTAAAAAAAAACACGAACACGGCGACTGAAAAGAGAAAATTTTAGTGACTACTTATATAATAAATAAATTTATTTTAGAAGTTATGTCTTTCCAAAATAGTTATACATATTATATATATATCATCATTAATTAAACGTTAAAGTTATTGTACATCTCGATAGATTTATTGGCACATTGTTTTCGATTTTTTTATTATATACCTACTCTAGTATAAAGAGAAACAAATTCACAGGCGTCTCTTACAAACAAATTATCTGCTTGTATTTTATTTTGAGATAGTTGGCTGCAATGTATTTATTTATGGGACGGTTGTGTTTTAAAGGCCTTTATAAAAATTGTCACTTCCCGTGTAAATCTTTAGATACTTAATTAATATTCACTTTAACAATATACGGTACAAATGCCGCCCTTATTCATTTCTCACTTGCACACTCTCTGTCAGAAGTCGCTTTAATGAATATATTATAGTTAAAAAAGAATATTCTCAAGAAATTTTTATTACTATCAAATAATGCAGTAAGTCTGGTTCAGATTCAATAAGTGCCCGTTTCGTAGGACATTCTGCTGTGTGTTTATAGGGCTATAATTGATAATTTTAATAAAGGTATTATTCGTTTCAATCAATGTAAGTATTAATTAATATAACTAGAACCTCCGAAATTCTCAGTGTTACCGAACCCTTTATCTCTTATTGTAAATATTTACTGTTCGCCACATACATAATATGTTTTAGTATTTTTATTATGTTTTAGAAATTCTTGTTTTTTTATATTGGCTCTATTGAGTTTTGCTAAGAATTTTATGCTTTGAAAATTGTAACTAGCGACACCTATCCATAATCGTTTGACCTTTTGTGATATAGTACAAATAAAATTATTAGACGCAGATGGAAAGAAGACCTCTTGTGGTATCAGCAAAACAGTATTATGAGGAACTGACAAATTGACCACTTGTGTTTCGAGTTACATTATTGAATTAAGATTTAGCGAAAAAAATTATTTGACTCTTATACTATATTTATTGGAAGTGAAGATTAAAGTGAGTGATTGTTTAATAAATTCATAGTAAACACTTCAATATTATTTTTTGAAAGTTAGTTTAGGTGTGATTTACGGTAACAAAAATAAAATATATATTTGGCTTCTTTTAAAATAAAAAAAATCGCTGAATTTTATAGAATGAATCAAATAATCTTGCCATTTGCAACTATAATGAATTCAGTAGTGTAATTCTAAATCACTGTGCAGTGTGAATGTTTTTTTTATTATTCGGGTTACTGTTTAGTTGCTGTATGTATTTTGTTAAGTTGTGTAAAAATATCTAGTTGATAAAATAAATTAATATTAAACATTGATTTGCTATTTTTATTTTGATGCTTTTTATACCTTTATACGATAAGTATTCTAATAGACTTTAACTTTATACAACATGTTCATACGACTTTGGTCGGTAAGCAGAGAGAATTGAGAACAATGTCGCTTGCATTGCGTTGGGTTGTCTTGTGAGTATAATAACGTATCCTTTTTATATCATTGTAACAGACATACATACATTGTCATATTTGCATTTTGTTACGTCCTTGAGCATTTAAAATATCCTGTATTTTTTTTCTTATTTAAGCTCTATGCAAAGTTAATATTTTAGTTAATTAATCGAATCATTATAATATGACTGGATAAGTACCAATCTTTACTTATATTATTTAAATGACTACCTGCTAAAAGGTATAAAAAAATATGAAAATCATTCGCATAGGTGGGATATTTAAAGAGATTTTGGTCACACAAGAACAATAGCAAAAAAGCATCTACCCATATAATATAATAATTTATATATTATTACGACACTCGCAATTACACGAAACGGCCATTTTAGTTTGTCAATGACCTAAACTCTTTCAAATCCGCGACCGAACTACGAATGTTAATAAATATTTTCTCTTCATCAATAATAATGTTTTAACTTTTTTAATTATCACCAAACTCTTATAATAGGTGATGAATGATGAGTCCGTTGTAAGTATTCGTTCACCTCAAGTAAGTTTTAGGGTATTTTACTGAATAGTTCGATGTCTTCACTGTATTTTAATAATTACTTAAATAGAATAAAACTCTTAATAGATTTAAATTAACTGATAGCTTGCCTATCTGTTAAATAAATACAACAAAGCGTGTTTTCTTACACAGACATAAGTACAGAGAAGAAAATGTGACATAGGTGTAACACACATACAGCCATTGGTCTCAGAATTACATTTAGAATTGAGACGCTACAGTACAAAGTATAAACGAACAAAGAAGAAACCGCTGATACTGTTAATATGTTCGCTTTGTTTCTTTCTAAAAAGGGAAAATTGTGTGCGTCAGAAAAATATAAAAACAATCACGACCATGAATCACCTAAATTTTACAAAGTTGTATTTAAAATTAAATTTTTTTGAACTCTTTAACAAAACGTAACGTTTCATTAACTTCTTTACAGTCAACATGTCCACAGGTTTCGTTTTATACACTGTGTGTGTGTTATTAATAAAATTTACATCGTCTGTCGAATTCTTATTATAATAAGACAGTGTCTGTCTGTATATAATAAGCGAAATGAAAAGTTACTCCAAGTCTAAAATTACTTCTCCCTGTCATGTAATTCTGGTGACAAAGGTAAAGACAAACCCCCTTATTCATAATGGTCCGCTAACTTTAAACAGCCGCTTAGGAGTGTTTTTTCTCATTCTGACTTAGGTCAATAGAAGAAGACAGAGTGAGAATTAGCAATGCTTTAAGTTAGTAGACTATTATGAATAAGGGGGAAAAGTTTAAGGAATGATTACTTCGCTTTTATTAATAACACAGATTAAGCATAAAAAAATTAGCTTTTCCTCGAATAAAACTATTTCGTTGAAATATCTTCGAAGAATTACGCTAGATGTACCTAGATTAATTAATTATAGATATATTTAAATTTATTATTTCCTACTATCAATCATAATTTCTTTTGTTACCACTGTAAGTACTCTGACATACAATTGGCAGACTATAATGATATCGTACCCAAAATACTTAATGAATATTTTTCACCTGCGTTTTTTTCTCTTCCACTATGTCGGAAATAATGCGAATTTTTTGTTGTTATTTACAGATAGGCGAACTATTAATAATTGTGTATATAACTTTATAATAGTCAAATGTTAAAGTATTAGCTAATAGCTGCGATATATTTTGAGCCGTTGTATGTTCCATCCACGTTTAAGATTGGAAAAGTTCATCGCTTACACATCATCTCAATTTCATCAAAACTGATACCTACCACAAAAATTCTACTCGATTCTGTACACCTTCCTACGAACTTTTACAACGTATCGCTGTGCTGAAGGTCAGAAGCACAAGTAGTAGAATACTTTTATGAATAACTATACAGCGCCTATAGTGAACTTTAGTAACGAATATTAACATGTATCAATTACTTACTCACCAGATTAGAGAACGCTCGAGACAGTATTGCAAATGGTTACTAATAATATAAAAATGACAAAAATAAAAGTGATACATCCCCGGCGATAGGCATACAACGGCAACATATTCGTTAAGAGTATTTAACCAAGCGGAGATGGCATTCAGGTGCGTTTAAGAGAAACATCCTTTATGTAAAGGTGTAGCTCAAATAATAAATTATGATGTCCATTGAGAGAGCTAGATATACTGATTATATAAAACGTAAAATACCAGTAGGCGACTTTTCTGGCGTGAAGCAATAGTGTGCAAACATTACTTAGACTTAAGAGACATCTTACGTGTAAAAATATTGGGTTTTTCATTAATCCTGAGCGGCACTGTCACCTGTGCACACACACCACGTGTCTTGCTACGTCTTTCTAGTTCCGCTCCTTTGCTTAATAATAAAGTCCACTATTGAATAATTAACATTCAAAAATGAAATAATACTATGAAACTTATTTAAGTTCTTTTGATTTAAATGTAAATTTATTGTTGTTGCAACAATAAATAGTTTATGTTGTTATTACAAACTCACATTAAAAAACCTTCCCCTTAAATAATTTCACAAAAGATCTAACATAACTTTTCTAATTAAACTACAAAGTTCGCGTTAGTTGAATAAGATATAGAAAATCTAATCGGACTTTAAATGAAATAGGTATTTTTATTAGATTGATATTTTAAAATAATATGAATAAGATCCAGGCTTGCATTTTAAGGAGCTGTCTATTTTTTATTTTAGAATTACACCTGTGTAATATTAAGATAAATTCACGCATCACAATCATTATATTTTTTGTATGCGGTAGTCGAAGTAGCAAAATGTTATATTTTATCAATCAATTGCTTATTTATCCATTCCATAAAATTTGGTATAAACAGTCGCTAATAAAAATGACTCTGTTATTGGGTATAATAAAATAAAAATAATAATAAAAATATGTATTTAATTAATTTTAAATATGATATAATCTCATTTCATTAGGTTACAATAATTTTTATCGCATGTCTTCTCCTTTGGTTAAACACTCTAAGAGTCTAAGATAATAGACATAGGAGCACTATCAAAGTGTTAATTAACATGATCTATATAACTGTTAATATAAATTATAATAATGTTGATGATATTGTTTGAGAATGCATCGAGTATCGACGTGCTTTGGTAATCGTGTGACAACTGTAGATAGTTTTTGTAAACAAAATGACAAATTAGGTTGTATATTGTTCGAGACGAGTTTCGATGGGAAATAAAACTATGATAATGTAAACTAGAGTTTCATTTACTTATAACACATTTGATTAAGTGATGGTTTTATTGAAACAAGTGCTAAAATTTTTTTTAAGGAGCAGGACAAAGTAGCTACGGGGTAACCTGATGTTATGTAATTACCAGCACCCACATTCTCCTGCGACACCAGAGAAATCGAGTACACAATACTTTTTCTAAGTAGTCGTTATGGTGGACTTAAGTAAGGCTTAGCTCGCAGTCAAAGCGATGTTTAAAAATACGGACTTCGACTTAACTCTCTAGATAAGCCTAAGCAAAGTGCGCTATACAGATCTCAGCCTCAGAGACCTCCAATCTCATATTCACACTTCGAAAGCCGCAGGCAAAGAGGATGTAAGTACTACGTAATAATAGGCGGGGCTGCCTAAGTAAAAATTGAAATTTAGGGTATGTTCCGATATGCACTGCGAGCACTGCATAGTGCTGTAGAAAAATTCGTTCCGTTATGGACTGCCAGTGGTTACTGCCGGTTGCTACCCTAGGGAAATATATGACGTCATAAATCGCCGCCATATACTACTGTGAGCACTGGCGTTTTCCAGGCAAGGTACTCGCAGTACTTTGATCACGTGATCAGTCAAAACCACTCGAGTTCCTAACGTTTTATAGACAATACTTACAGTTTAATCCCGAATATTTTTAATTTGACAGTACTCCAACAACAGTTTTTTTTAATGAACTAGAAAAATTTAATACTCATTTGAATGCTGCGTCAAAAAATGCGGCTGACAGTATACGGGATTGTGTTCCGTTTTAAATAGTAACCAATCTATCTAACTATAAAGGAACGGCTTCACAGTATACTAAATTGACGTCACTCTGTACAGTTATCGCAGTGCATATCGGAACATACCCTACATAACAATTCATAATAAAATAAAATTGCCGTAAAGAGAGGTTCGTACAAAGAGTAATATACTGACAAGTACTGAATAGTTTGACATTATACCATTTATCATGTTGACGTGGAATCACAAGATGAGATTGAACACATTTTGTAACGGTTTGTTTATTATTTGTGTATTATTGGTATTATTTATGCCACAAGAAACAAACATTATTATAATACAACACTTTATTTACATTCACATTGTATAAATATATCGACAGAACAAACCAATCACATTTTTAATCCGCCATTTTGATATTATACTTTACTGCACTAATGTGGGTACATAAAATACCAGTTGAATATAAACAAATTCCTATCGAGCTCAAGTTCCGCAGCGCTGAGCTGCTTCAGCTGTTTTTCGACTTGCTGTAGAAGGGCCATCTCAGGAGGAGTCAGTGTTTCCAGCACCTAATACAGATAAAGAGTTTTTAGTACATTAGACTGAACCTCTGATAAAGATTCAAATAGCCTCGATTTAGCTTAAGCTTCCTCTAACAGTACGGAGATTGGCGGTTGAACAGTGGCGAAAATGTGGGCTATATTCGGTACTGCTTGTAGTGCCAGGTCGACCTGTTATAGTTAATAAATCATTGTATTTGTTGAATGCGATTATTAATTATGACAGTAATCATGACTCATCAAGTTCATTAAGCATCCTTACACAAACAATGAATTTAAGCTCTAAATGTTGATGTATCCAATACACGATAATTTATATTTATACAATTTGCTCTTTATTACTTTTTATGAAATATTTTATATTATTTAAACACGATTCATATATTGGATGCAGCACCATACAAACTTATTTGTTATGTACATTACAGCCTTCGTAAAATACTCTATTTGATTGAAAAGAGTGGCCGTTGAGTTGCTCGTACGTTGTTCTCACAAGTTCTATTTTTTCCGAACTTATAGTTTAGTAATTTAAATTAAATGTTTATAGTGAAGATTCAAAAGTGCTTAGTTTAAGCCTAATTGAATAAAGTTTATTTGACTTTGTAATCTGGCCGGATAGAGTGTAAGAAAGGATTTATCCATCAACATTATTTATGAATTGATAATGAAATCATTTTTATGTCCCCTTTTCAACATAAAAAAAGTGTGTGTGTACTTATGTATGCACGCAAGAAGTTATACTTCTTTGGCCTAGAACTATAACTTCTAAAATCTACGTTTTTAGAAATAGCCATTTTGTAAAAATCTTACAAAGATGGTTTTGACAATTAATTATTAAATAATGATTACGGCTGTATGGGCTTGAACCCTTTGCCTGTCCCAATAATGGACGAAGAAACCAAAAAAAAAAGAATGACGCAAACGTCAGAAAATTTAAGGATCTTAAAATTCTACTATCATCATTTTTTCATCGCCTAAAGTAGTATAACTGCAATAATCAATAGAAAATAAATAAGTGAACAGTACGTACATCGTCAATGTTCTCCTGCGGCTCACCTCGCACGCGCATCCCGTGCACTATACTGCGCACGCGGCGCTGCTTGTCGAGCGCGCGAGCGTGCTTGGCGCGAGTCTCGTCCGACACCAGCATCAGGTTGTGTAGCGCCCGGTAGCACATCTCTCGGGCCGTGTGAGCCACCTGTACACATACATCTATTACTTTGACCGTAATATCCGGCTCGAAGGACCAAACGAACTTAATAAAAATAAAGCACACTTTGTTGAGTCAACTTTGTACTTAAAATTTTCTATATTTATTTATTCAGAAACAGGCAGTGTTACAAATGAATAACTAAATTAAATACCAGATACCAGACCTATAGTTTCCTTAATTAACAAGTTTAATAGCGAATAGTCTATTATAATTATACAAACATATAAAAATACTTTAAAGGAAAATATATAAATTATATAAGAATTTTAATAAAATTAATTTAATTTGTTTCTTAAATTTTGAAAATTGGAACAGGAAGATCTACACTAAAATCGGGGTGAAAATTATTATTGTAATATTTACTCATACGACGAACAAAACTATCGTCTACAGAACAACTAGGACAAGAATCTACATGAAATAATTCGTTTGAATTCCACGTGCGTTTTTGAGGGCGATATTTCTTTAAATCTCTTTTACAAAATCTTACTTAATTCAGCCATATTTTGAAATTACACCGTAGCAATGGCTACACGTCATTCCAAAGTGTAAATTGAACATGTTAAACATACCTCATACAAGTGGACGTTGTATAAATATATTGCCTTTCCTCCTTGCGCCTGACCAGCTCGTCTCATTGGCTAAAATATTAATAGGTTTACATTATTTTTTTTGGTCAATTTCTGAGAGAAATTGGCGTAGTCTGGTTTTAATTTAAATAACCTCGAAAAATTATTAGTAATAAGAATAAAAATTAACTTTCAAATAATTCATACTACATAATATATGAAGTATGATTTTTTTTATTTTTTTTATTACTGCAGTAAAAATTCTAATTATTACTTACTTACTGCAGTAAAAATTCTAATTATTATTATTAAAATCGGATCAGTTGTTTTTCAGTTATCACGAACAGACAGATAGACTTAAATTAGTCAAATGTAGTGAAAGCAATATTTACCTGAACACTTATAAAGTGTTCTTCTAGCAGCTTGTAAGTGAGCTCTTTGCAAAGTTTATTAGGTAACATTGCATTCTTCTGTATATCTTCCTCTCCTATGTATTTCTTGGCACGAATCAATCTGTTTATAGAACACATTTATTAGCACGAGTCTGTTAAGAGGACACTAAATGCCAGCGACCTTGAACGATATGAGTTCACGGCTGCCGGTCCGCCGTCTATGTAACAAAGCCATTATTTTCAAAATTCTTGCGTGGAAAACAGTGTATATATGCAAACAATCCTCGTTATTCACTACTAATCTGAATAAATGAACCTACACAAAAAAGTACAAGCTATAAGAATAACTTTTCTGAGAAAAGTACAAAAAAAATGCGTCACGCCATGCTAAAAAACTTGTTTAAACTTTAAAGAAAAGTGGTAGTTCAAAAGGCTCGGCAGTGTTAACTATAACCAACAGAAAGCATTAGCAACCTACAAATAAGACTTAAGGATATGTGTAACAGGATTAAGTAGTGTTCATTGCTCGAAATGCTATACTTTCACCAATAAACTTGTCTAAAAACACTATGTTTGCGTTTTTTCTGCTTACTCTTCGCCTTAATGGAGAGATATGACGTGTTGTGAGCGTGCGCATCATGATTCATGACACTCGCAAATGTCCTGATGTAGCATGGACTGGCAATGGTTTTTTTTATGGAAGAGGAAGATAAGTAAGCGTACGAGTCTTCGTTATCATCATCATCATCAGCCGCTGGACACAGGCCTCCCCCAAAGATTTCCACGACGATCGGTCCTGCGCTGTCCCTATCCAATGCATTCCGGTGATCTTGACCAGATCGTCGGTCCATCTACGGGTACGGGTCATCTGTTGTTAAATGATCACCACCGCTGTGAAAACCAAAGGAATCACAGGAGCGTTTTTTGAAAGTAGGTACCCAAGTCGTATCGTCGCGGAAACACCGCACAAGGAAGCTCATTTCACAGCATAGTTGTACGTGGAAGAAGTTCCTTGAATACCGCACTGGAGATGAACGCTAAATAACCAGATTGTGAGGATGATATCTTTATTTGTGGCGTGTCGTGCGAAGGTGGAATATGCGGCAGGAATCAGGTCAAACAGCTCATCGGAACACTTCCCTTGATAAATGCGGTAGAAGACTCACAATGAAGGGACTACTCTTCGCAACGCTTTATAGTGCTTACGTGCAGTTGTTACACTGTCTAATATTCAATAATATAATAATATTAGAATACAACCACAAGTTAGGATATCATCCCCACCATCTGGATGTGTGGCGGTCCTCCACAGTGCGGTTTTCAAGGAGCTTTCTTCCACGTACTACAATGCTGTGGAATGAACTTCCTTGTGCGGTGTTTCCGGGACGATACGACATGGGTACCTTCAAAAAAAGCGCCTACACCTTCCTTAAAGGCCGGCAACGCTCCTGTGATTCCTCTGGTTATGCAAGAGATTGTGGGCGGCGGTGATCACTTAACAACAGGTGACCCGCTCGTTTGTCCTCCTATTTCATAAAAAAAAATATTGCTGATTTGTGTAAAGCCACTCCGAATAATATTTCGGACTCCAATATTGCTGTTTAAATAATGGCTTCTTTCATTAGTCTCGCGCTTCTATCTTATTAGACACCATACCACTTAAGCTACAGAAGGGTTAGTACCATAAAAATACTTATACACGTGCATGACTCGAAAACACAATCCTATGCCACTTACAAAGGCTGGTATAAGAACCTGGGACGAGGAAGATAGTAGAAATGAAATGAAATTATTTTTTTATTGCGTCGAATACAGTATACATTATAGATAAATTTATTGTAGTGTCTTCTATTCGGCTAATCTAGTGGGAGGCATCCTGTGCAAAGGTGCCTCCCACTAGTAGTATGCAAGAGGTTTACTTAAAATTTAAAAAATCCTTAACACTATAAAAATTCTTGTCAATTAACCATTAAAGGCATAAAAGGCATTTATTTTCTCTAAATTTATTCCTTTAGAATTCTTTTTGATGTTATTTCTAATAACTACTAGATACTACTACCGCTTCAGAAACAAATGGCACTCTGAGAGAAAAGAAGCGGCGCAAGAAACTTTCGCAGCATTCTTTTTTTGCGCTCTTTTCAATAAAAATATACATATACAATATACATACAATAAAATATTGTACAGTTATTTCTATCGCTATAAAATAATCACAATTTAGATTTAGGATTTACGACAGAGCCATTTTTTTTTATAAAACATTTAAATTTATTTATAGATAATGCCTGAACAGTGGCTGGGACTTTATTATAGAAGTGTATACATTTACCCTTAAAGCTATTATGTATCTTATGAAGCCTACTAGAATTAGTTACAAGCAATCCCTTATTTCTAGTGTTATAATAATTAAAATCACTATTAAGAGCAAAAAGGTGAAGATTTTTGTGAACGTATATTAAATTTTCATAAATGTACTGACAATGAATAGTCATAATATTTATTTCTTTAAATTTTTCTTTGAGAGACTGTCTATAACCAAGCTGATATATAGCACGAACTCTCTTTTGCAGAGCAAACACTATATCAATGTCAGCAGCATGACCCCACAGTAAAATACCGTACATCATGATGCTGTGAAAATAACTGAAGTACACTAATCTAGCGGTCGCAACACTTATGTACTCTCTAATCTTTCGAACTGCTTATGCCGCAGAGCTGAGTCTATCTGCTAGATGGGCAATATGTGGACCCCACTGAAGCTTTTTATCTAACGTGATACCCAAGAAGACCGTAGTGTCCACAAGTTCCAATCTCTGGTCATTTATAAGTACGTTGGTTTGTACCTCCGCTGTGTTTGGTGTAATGAACCGTATACACTTTGTTTTTTACTGTTTAAGTGCAGATTATTCGTCTCAAACCAACGCACTATCTTTGAGAGTGCATTGTTTACCTCGTCATCAATATCTGCACGTTGCTTCACTTTAAAAATAAGTGAAGTATCATCAGCAAACAATACAGTCTCATGGCTATCATCTACCACAAACAGTAGATCGTTAATATATATAAGAAACAAGAAAGGACCGAGAATAGAACCCTGTGGAACACCTATTCCCACAGGTTTACCCGAAGACCGTTTGCCATTTACATCGACTATCTGAACTCTTTTGCTTAAATATGATTTTAACAGATTTAGGCAGGCATTTAAACAGGAGGCCAGTAAATAGTTTTAGTGAAGTTTCTTATTTCTAGAGGTAGATGAATAATATATGTAAATAGTCGTCGACTTGTTCGTCACTCACCGGAACACCCTGGCCGCGTTGGAGCCCAGCCGCTCTGTGACGAGGTGCTCGATGACGTCACACAGCAACCTCTCCGCGGCGCCCGCTCCCCGCACCGCGTACTGGCCGCCCCCCGCGTCGCCCGCGCGACGGATCAATCCAGCCCCGTTCTCCTCTGTACACACACATACAGTCTAATTCAAATAGTTTCATTCAAAATATTATCTTAACATTAAAGGGCATAAAAGGAATTTATATTCTTTTTGATGTCATTTCTGTTAACTACTAGATACTACTACCGCTTCGGAAACAAATGGCGCTCTGAGAGAAGCGGCGGAAGAAACTCTCCCAGCATTCCTTTTTTGCGCTCTTTTCAATAAAAATATACATTATTGTACAGTCATTTCTATCGCAATAAAATAATCACAATCTAGCCCGAGGCTGTCCGATCATTTAGATATTCAGCAGTGGAGTAATAGGATTTACGACAGAGCCATTTTTTTATAAAACATTTAAATTTATTTATAGATAATGCGTGAACAGTGGCTGGGACTTTATTATAGAAGTGTATACATTTACCCTTAAAGCTATTATGTATCGTATGAAGTCTACTAGAATTAGTTACAAGCAATCCCTTATTTCTATTGTTATAATAATGAAAATCACTATTAAGAGCAAAAAGTTGACGAATTTTGTGAACGTATATTTTTTTTCATAAATGTACTGACAATAAACAGTCATAATATTAATATCATTACCCGGAAAGTAACAGTTCTCAACTAAGTACAATATATTCTCAAATCGCTTGAGAAATATTTAAAAAATTTTCGTTTCACAAGTTAAATTTGCTTTGCTCCTTCTTCACTTCACTGCTGAACAGAGTTTCTCAGAATACAGAATAAACTTTGTCCGCCATAATTTGTAAGCATTTGTATATATTCAAGCAGACTTAATCAAAACATTTAAATTTAAAATATGTCTATTAGCTAAGTTTATTCTTAAGTACAAAAGGTTTAAGTCGTTCGGTTACATGTAAAAAAAAGTATAAATTCAGTTTTATGTAACATTTGAGCATATTTAATTAGCTTTTGCTAAAATCAGTTTCTTGTACTATTTAAAAATCCTATTAATATTATAAATGTGAAAGTTTGTATGTCTGGATGTATGTTTGAACTTCTTTAACGCAAACACTACTGAATGGATTTTGATGAAACTTTGCAATAATATAGCTAACACACCAGAATAACATATGGGCTATAATTTATAAAAATATTGTGTGAATTATCTATACATTGAAATAAAATTGGAGTGTCTGTTTGTAATATTGAAATAACCGTTTTTTACTAAATGTATATTATGAACACATATATGGTACATACACCAAAATAATATTTTTTACAATTTTTGTCTGTCTGTCCGTTCCGTCTAATCCGGCGACTTTTATTTGCAGGTAGCTGATGTAATAAGGAGTAACTTAGTTTACGTTTATTTTAGAATAATAAAGCAATGTCCAAGAAACGGTCTAACTCTAAAAATAATTTAAAGGTCAGCTAGTCATATATAAAGGGTCAGCTAGTCATATATAAAACTAAAGAAAAGACAACTAAAAGAAAAAACGATAAATTTTATAATAATTTTGTTTCTAGTCAGAACATCTATCACCCATTCAAAAAGATGCATGTGGTAAATTAAACCTTGATTTTATTAACTAGAAACAGTCACTCATATAATCCTGTAATGAACAGGACTAGGTAACTAACGGGTAAATATTTTGACAATGAGGTTGATTTAATTAGTCTGAGAACATCACAGGAATGTTCTGAACTCATGGAAGGAGCTGGGCTGGTTGGAGTGGCCTATCCTGTACGCAAGGGCGTCTAATTCAGGAAACTGGAGCCATCAATACTATAACAAGTCATTTGAATAACTGGACCAGGAACAACAGAAAACAGCACTAGGAGCCTCAACAAACATCCATATTCATCAAAAAATATGTTGTTGAACCCGGCACCTCCAGCTTACTGGGCTTACTGTGACCCAATATAGACATATAATAGAATGTTCTGGGCAAGCCTGTGTTTAAATTTGTTTTTTTTTGTTTCTTGAAAAGATGATGGTTAGGGGGTGCTCACCCATCACCTTGAGGTAGTGGTCTAGGTGTTGCATCAACAGCGGCCGATCTGTTAGCCTCTTGGCATGCTCCCGGATATCAGTCACAGCTGTGGGGGTAGACTCCTCGGCCCAAGCTGCAGAAACCAGGTACATTTGCTTGAGCAGCAAACACATTATCTCACCCGCTGGAAAGTATAATCAATTGAGATAAAATAAATTTCATTTAAATTATAGATACATAGAGATTTGTGTGTTATTGTATGCTTGTCATCCATTGCCTATTTCGTATTAGAGTCAACTTTACAAAACAACAATGAGATTTCTTCACAAGTGTTTACGTATAAATTTGGTGTTTCAGTACTTAAATCCGTGATTCAATTGAGCTTGAGGGCAAGATGTTTCTCGAAGGCGTAGAAATATATTTGCGATTGCAAAACCATCAAAGTACCCATCTTGTATCGTCCCGAAAACACCGCACAAGGAAGCTCATTCCACAGCTTTGTAGTACATGGAAGAAAGTTCCTTGAAAACCTCACTGTGGAGGACCACCACACATCTGGATCGTGTGTCGTGCGAAGGTGGAATTCGGCGGCAGATATCAGGTGAAACAGCCCTTCGGAATACTCCCCGTGATAGATGTTATAGAAAACACACAATGAAGTGAAAGTCTCTAAGCAACGCCAAGGGCCATTGATCTGCTGGAGTTTGACATCACATCCTTCAAGGGTTCATATAGGGTATGTACTTATGTAAAGGTTGTGAATGAAGTTTCTTCAGAGTTGTATATAGGTGTGCCATTAGCTAAAAGAGGTTGTATAAACGAACATATGAATTCGAAAATCAAAATCACATTGATACGTACATCGAACCAGCGCCTCCTGAAGCTCATTCACAGTTAAAAGCCTGGAAATACTCCTGTGATTCATATAGTATAGAAAGAGAAGTAGAACCATCAGGTGACCCATACTAGAATTATCTTCTATTGCATAAAAAAATTAGTAAATGTTACATTACCATTGTCATCAACGCGCCTCGTCATGGCCTTGATCATGATTTCATCTCTGAAGTCTTGGTGAAACCTATCGTAGTTGACTCTCCAATAAACATCTGAAATTTACACTGTCATTTAAATGTATGTGACATATGTTTTTTTTATGGAATAGGAGGACAAACGAGCGTACGGGTCACCTGTTGTTAAGTGTTCACCGCTGCCCACAATCTCTTGCAACACCAGAGGAATCACAGGAGCGTTGCCGGCCTTTAAGGAAGGTGTACGCGCTTTTTTTGAAGGTACCCATGTCGTATCGTCCCGGAAACACCGCACAAGGAAGCTCATTCCACAGTTTTGTAGTACATGGAAGAAAGCTCCTTGAAAACCGCACTGTCGAGGACCGCCACACATTCAGATATAAGTGTTTTTATAAGAAGGGGCAAACGGGCAAGAGACTCGCTAGATGGGGAGAGGTGGGGCAACCGCCTATGTACATCCGCAATAACAGGTATCAAGAAATGTATAGCCAGCTACTGAAGTGAGAGTACGCTCTTTTCATGAAGGTCCCTAAGTCGGTAATTGATTCCACAAAGTGGCAAGAAGTTGCTTGCAAAACGCGCGGTTGTCGAATGCCAGACGTTAACAAGATGCGGGGGTATTTTGTATATACTGTGTATACCTAGCCTTACTATAAGTTCTGTTACAAATAAAAAATCATTTATTTTTTATGACATAGTGTAATCTTATACCATATTTATTTGCTGAAGTCCTACCCCCTTATTCATAATGGTCCGCTAACTTAGGAGTGTTTTTTCTCATTCTGACTTAGGTCAATAGAAGAAGACAGAGTGAGAATTAGCAATGCTTTAAGTTAGCAAACTATTATGAATAAGGGGCTAAGAGGTTCATATCTAGTCTAGAAGAGAGTGAGGCTTCTACTTGGCCTAAGTCCTAACTCTTTTTCACAAAAATAAAGATTTGTGACTCCCTGATAAGAAATGCCCACCAAAACATGTCTGACACAGGACAATGACCACATTGCACTTTTCTGACTACTTGTGAAGCTTTTTGGAAGCTTTTTGAAACCACAGAGGTTTGTAAGTAAAATACTATTATCGTCTACAATCAATATTAACTTATAAATACAAAATTTAGTGATGTATTATAAAAACGGCCAAGTGCGAGTCGGACTCGCCCATGAAGGGTTCCATAGCAGCAAGTAAATTATGAAATTAAACATTTTTTATACATGAGTTGATTAAATGAAAGGTAAATTGCGGTTTATGATTTATGACCTAATAAAAAACTACTTTTTAGATCTCGTTCAAACCAATTTTCGGTGAAAGTTTGCATGGTAATGTATATGTACAGTTGTGTAGTTACACACATTTTACCACTTTGGAAGTGTTTCGCGCGGAACTATTCAGTTTAGAAAAAAATTATAATATTATAAACCTCAATATCATTTTTGATTAACATCAAGACCTATTCATAGATGACACATATGGGTTTGATGAAAAAAAAAATTTTCAGTATGCGAAAGAGGTAGAATTATTATTTCTCTCAATAAATTATTTTGTTATCGTAGGGATAGTGGCGAATTCTGGGTTTAATAGCATTAACAGCCTTTTTAGTAATAAGGCAAACACTGCATTTCTGTTTTCTTTAACACCCCATTCCATTATTGTGATTTAATATTAACCTCATTAACAGTGGGAGGCTCCTTTGCACAGGATAACAGCTAGATTATGGTTACCACAAAGATGCCTATTTCTGCATATATAAGCATTATTGTGTTTCGGTCTGAAGGGTGCAGTAGCTAGAGAAATTACTGGGCCAATGAGACTTAACAACTTATGTCTCAAGAGTAGTGCCACTCAGAATTTTTGTGTTGTGTTTTTCAAGAATCCTGAGTGGCACTGCATTGTAATGGCAGGGCCTATCCAGCCATATTAAAATCAGCTGAACGTCCTGTTTGTTTTGTCCCTTACTGTGATAAAAAAAACCTTGAAAAAATATGTGGAATTAGGAAAATATGGAATGATCAAAGTTTTTTAGCATAATAAACATTTTCCAAATTTGAAACCATCAAATAAAAATTTTAAGTTTATATAGTTGTTAGGTAGTACATATTAAAATATCCTATAAAATACAAACATGACTAGTATGTTAAAAGGTGTGTGAAAAGATGGCTGAAATTGCAGAAATAAATTCAAATACAAACATTTCCTAATTCCAACAGAGAATGACGGAACAAAGCTTGCTAGGACTTACACTGAAAGACAGGAAAAGAGCAGGTCAAATAGGACATAGAACCAGAGACAACAGAAAAAATGGCCGAATCATGACGGAAATGCAAAAAAATGTACAAAGTAAAAAAAGGACAGACAAGAGCTAACTCAACAAGAATAAGAAAGAATTCTGTATCTCTTATATTACAAAAAAATTGACTTGAGAGGTGTCTCTCTGTCACAACTGAGGAGTTCTACAAACATACCAAGATTTATAGACAATGTGTTATTTTGATATTAAACTTATCATTTCTAGCATTGGAAGTGTAATTCCAGCAATATGTGATTTTGAAACCTAGTGTTTAATACAAATTAAATTTCTATAATATGAAGACCTATGTACACATAGTACACCATGTACACAGGGCATAGTGTTAAATTAAAACAAAGAAAACATGGAAAAAAAGTAATATCAAAAACTTAAAAATAATAAAAAACTATTATCTCAATTACTTTACATACTATCTTTTACGTCAGCTGGGTTTGCCATGGCCTGCATGAGTACCCGAGCGTCCAAATCTGGAACTATAGTGGCAACAGGCACTAAAGTTGGAATTTCACTGCCTTCCTTGATTTCTGCTACTGGTGACTGCTGGATATAACCGGCAGTTGCCAAGCTTATGAATGTATCCTTAAGTTGTACAATGTTAATATTTTTCTCCTGAAATTTAATCAATATGAGTGAAATTGTATGTGAAATGTATTTGAAATAGATACTTCTTAATTTAATACTAAAAACAAGACACTTTCCAGATATTAAGTATGGATTTTTTTAAATGATTATATTATTTAAAGACTGTGAAAAACACACCCAGAGAATAAGTATACTTAGCTCATTCTAATTACATAAAGGTTTTTCATTTTAAATTTGAGATTTGTATGAAAATTCCATTTAAAGAAAAGAATATATCGTACCTTATCATCTTTGTATTTGTTTGCTATTGTAACCAATAGCTGTGTTGCTGTGGAGTTAGCCTTTTGTAACAGTTCCTCTACAATAAGCTCAGCTTCACTGCCATATTTACTTTTTATTTGAAGAAGATATCTGAAGTACAAATAAATAAATATTAGAATAATGTTATTTTAATCAATTCTGTAATCAATATTTTATTAAACTCATGTTATTTCATCAGTAGTCAAAATTAACAGTAATATTATGAACCTGAAAAAAGATATAGATGGATAAATGTTTTGTTTTTCTTTCAGATATTTAAAGAGATATGCAAATTTACCTTGGATATCTTATAAGTAATAAGACATTATCTGGGACAAGTTTGTAGGTTATAGCAACGCCGGTGGCTTCAAAAACTGCTAAATCAAATTTCAACAAGGTTCGGAGGCATTCAATTACCTTAAAAAAGTTCGTGCGTTATCAATGTAAGTCAATGTAAGTTTATTTTAAGTGTTTAATTTATTTTAAACTTACTTGCAACCGGGTTAACCCTGTCGACTTTGTTATCATAACAATGGGTTTGCTACCATAAGTAAACAAATCGTATCCAACATTTTGGACTAGGTCACCAAAATATCGGTGTAGAATTTGTGAAATTAGGCGGCCTAGTTGATGAGACATTTATTATTTATATAACTCAGCTCAGCTAACTTGCACACTTCTCCGACTTAATATTTTTCTTATTTAAATATCATTTCACACCTGTCTAGTGTCTGTAATCTGTATATTGTTTATTTATTTTCTCTCATGAAGTAACAAAATAAAAACCCCTATTATTTTATTCAACAAAAACAAAAATAATAACCTCAAATTATAATTTTTTAATTTATTTCATGACCATGGATGCTGGTCCTTCAGTTGCACATCAAAAAATCGAAAAATCGTCTGCTGATAACACTGATTAAAACGAAGTTGATTCTGGTAATTTCAGTAACAGAAAAATGTCCGAAATATTTAATTTCGAATTTCGATGTTCCGATTTCAATTCTAATGTCTATAAAAATAATAAATTTATTTTACTGAAAGTTGTTAATAGATTTTTTTCCGATATTTGTAATTTCGAAGAATCAAATGCTCAATGGGTTCTCGGTCCGAAAAAACATATTTTCAACACTTCCACCACACACCTATTATGAGTACTTCGAATAAACTGATTAGTGTAACATTTACTAAGCAAATATTTTCAAAATGTATTTTTTTTTATAACTTTTCATGTGAACACAAACGTTAGGAATTTTGGTAAAAATATGAATACTTTTACATTTACAATTTAAATATAGAATAAATGATAAATTATTGTAGCTGTTGTTAAATGAGAAATTTTGAAGCATTAGGTATTACGGAAATATGTTTTTTAGTTTTAGTGTCTAGGTAATAATACAGGTATAAATTGATTTCATGTGTCTCAAAACGATAACTGATGAATGATTCCTATATTTTAATTCTCAATAAATATAATTCTGTTGCTGTTGCTGAGGCTTTATGAATCAGCCAAAATATAATCTCCAGGTAATGTGTCCATTTCGTTATCGTGTGATGGGAGATATTGCGGAACGGCATTCGGGCACAGTTCGTGCCACAACTCCTAGACAGGATCGTTTTCTTCATAATATAGAGAAGAAAATGAACCTAACATTACGGCCAAGCAAATAGTGCGAACACTACATTGGCAGTAAGTGATCAACTATTTGGAGAAGATTGAATAAAGCTGGTCTTTTGTAGGCTAAAGAACATTTAGAATGGACTGACGTCAATAGTCACTCGTACTCTTTTTGACGAGTCTCGGTTTGGATTTCATCCAGATTCACGAAGAGTAAGAGAAAAAGCCGACTCTAACATCCTAGAGGTGCATTCCTAGCAAGGTGGTAACAATAACTGTTTGGGCGGGAATTCGTATGGACGCACGAATCGATCTCATTTGAATTAACACACACAAGAAAACATGACAGCATTTAAATACCGCACTGTAGTGCGACATGCAAATGGGTGCGGTTCCAACTCATGCACGAAAATGCTCGCGCCTAGACACACAATTGCACTTCGGAAACAAGTATTGACTGGCCTGCACTGTCATCCGACATGAATCCTTTTGAACATACATGGGACACATTATAAAGAAGAGCTTTAGCAACTGTTTCTCCGAACCTGGTAACGGTAGAACAACCTTTTGTTCACCTGAAAGGAACCTGAGACCTTATACAAGAACTGAATAACTTAATATTGATAATGACCAACAGATGCCTAACACTTATTAACGTCAGGGGTGGATACACGTATTATTAATACGGTATTTGGTATCCTTGTCTCATTATTCAAAAAAGATAAAAATCTTATTTAATTAAAAACAAAGTAAAGCTCTTTATTTCAACCAACAAAGGATCATAATGTGTTAGTACAAGATATTCTTAAAATCTAAGCATTCCTAACCTAGGACAGGACAGCTGGTATTAAGATCTATATTATAGTCAACTTAGGAAATTATTTATAGATTTCCTGTAAATTAAGTAGGTAAATGTGAAATATCCTTAAAGTTGATGTGTATAATTCCAGTGCCAACTTTTCGTAGCCAAACTATATGTTCAAATTAAATAGCGCAATTAATTCTGTTTTTAACTTGGATACAAAATAATAACGAGCCTATATTCAGATGTACCTCGATCAATTGCTTATTGCTGTTTTTTTTGAATTTTTATTTCGGTAAAAATAAAAAGCATACATTACTACTTTGCAACTGTTTCACGGCTAGCATAAGAAAATTAGCTCCAAATTCAATCATCATTTATTTAAATGATCCCAAATAGATATCCATGTAGCTCAAATCACAGTATTCCGCAATGGCCTTCGTAAATTACAAAAATGATCCTAAATTAGTTGCTGCAACCCGAAGAATTTAAAAACGTTAACCATCTTGTTGCAAAGATGATTATGTAACGTTGAAATTTCGATCTACACTACTCCGAGAACCTTGGAAACGGTTTGCGGTTCGTATCCAATATACATATTTTTGAAACAAAATAGCAAGAGGAATATTTATTGGAACAAAACAATTGTAACGCCAAAGAAGCATATCTGCGTGCGTAGACTAGCGTACATAACACATAAGTACACACACACACACACTTTTTTTTACATAAAACTAAAGCTAGAATTTTTCATACAACGTATTTTTAAGTAATACAGTAAAAGCAGTATATTGTAAAGAAAAAAGAATATGAAAAAGAAATTTTAAGAACAGTAGGTTAGAACCAAAGAGAATTTAAACACTACGTTCAAGAGACGGGAGTACCATACAAAATAATGAGAAATCTCGCTTGTATTGTATTGCACTAAATCTTGATACCAACATAATCAACTAATGACGTAATATCAGAGCTGCCAATATAATAAATATATAGGGTTGGAATTAATACATAATTTTTATCGATAATTATATATATATATATATATATATATATATATATATATATATATATATATATGTATTATATAACATAAATAAATTAATATAAATAATGTCTAATTTTAAGGTTCTCTTTTGTTAATTTTAATATTGACCTAAGCAAAGTCTAACTAGTTTGAACTAAGGGGAAGGGAGTAAAAAACAATTAACATAATTAATATTTTATGAATAGTTTTGTTTTGCGTTGTAGTTTCGGTTTAGACAGTCTTTGGTATTCGTTTTTCAGATGTTGCAATAAAGTCGTAGACGAGGGTCGTGAATCTGAAATGATAACAGAATACATATAAGCAGAAGTTATTTAACGCTAATTTTTAGGCTTTAAATATTTTTTTTGCACATAATATCCACAATATAATATAATAAAAAGGATTTAAAAGGTAATAAACTTATTTATCAAAAATATAGATACCATAAAAATGAAATAAATAAAAATAAATTTAAAATAAAATATCGAAAATCGATAAAAAAGTGTCAAACCACTACAGATAGATTATAATATTATAATTTTTATTCTAGATGAATTAAATCAATACTTTTCACTTTTCATCACTTTAAGCATTCTTTATTAGCTTGTTATTTGTTCATAGGTGCTTACCTTTCTATACTCAAAAATAATTTAGCCATGAAAATTCTCCTACTCCCATCTGACCAGCCAGATTTTAAACCACATATATTTTACACATTTTTTATTACATGGAATAGCTTAGAAAGTCTTACGCATTTATTATATAAATAATTAAGCACATTACCCTGAATAATACGAGTTGCTCCAGGCTGGTAAGAACTAAGAAGATTAACAAAAACAAATAGCTCAACTCGTTACAGTAAAAGTGTACTGTGTTGCACAATGACAATGTCATTCATTATTTCGTTCATCGTTGGTGGTTGGTGTCATAGTGATTATATTCTCTTTGGTTGGTGTATTATTATGAAGACGTTACCAGGCCATAAAATCCAAAAAAAAAAAATGATTATGAAAATGTTATGATCTCAACTGTTATAAATATTTATATTTTACAATTTACTCTTTTGCTTTTTTGTTGTTGATGTTTTGCCTATTTTAGTTCATTTTAAAAAGAGATCCATCATGAATATTGAAAACGCTGCTGTGAACATATTAAAACGTGGTGTTGACTTGGACATGAAAAAACGATACACAGAAGCACTAGTATGTTATCAAGAAGGACTACAAATATTAGTAGACAAAATAAGAGGTAACGTGTATGCTACGCATTACATTATATTTCCTCAAATATTTTTATTTAAGCTAACAATTTGAAATTTTGAATAAAATTTTTCTAGGTGAAAGTGAGGAATCAGCTAAAAGTTACTTACGAAAAAAAGTGGAGGAGTACATGAACAGAGCTGAAACTATAAAGAAGCTAGTTATTCAACAAAAAGAAACAGGACAATTCCATGAACAAATCCATATCGAAAATAATTCCATGGGACACAGCTATAAGACACTTTTTGGCAGGTTTTTAGATAGTGATGTGAAATTTGTGATTGTGGAAGATCCCTATATTAGGTCTTTTCATCAGGCAAGTATAATTTTAGTTACAACAAGATGAATGTTAATGTTAAATATACCTTCAAAAACCCAAACTTTTCAGGGGGCATACAGCTATTGTCATTTTCAGGCTTTGCTAGAGGAAAACACATTTATTTTTTCACTTCTTCATCTAAAGATACCTTCAAACTCCCAAACTTTTCAAGAGGCATGCAATAATTGTCATTTTCAGACTGCTAGAGGAGAGCACAATTATTTTTCCACTTCTTGATCTAAACCTACCAAAAATCATCAGCTTTTGTACATAAACAATGCCAAAGAGAGTGAGGCTTAAAGCATTCAACCTAAGGTCTTTTGGAATCTTCTTTTCAATCTTGTTTCTGAAAATATATTTATGGAGAAAAACTTCTATTTCCATTCCATGGATATACCTTACTTGTGTCTATTTTGTGGCAGAGCAAAGAGCTCTAAAAAGTTTTGAGACTCATGAGTTAGATGTAGATTACGGTCTGCTTTTTGATGGACATCCGCACCCAACCTCACTACTTGTGTTGTTCTCCTTGCTTATCCGTATTTGGTAAAATCTGTTAATGCAGATTTAGATGTTTGTATGAGCATAGATATTACTGCAGATTTCGATAGGCCAAGGTTGTTTAGTTACTAACATTACTGGTTTAACTCTCACACCTAAGTCTATAGAATGTAAGTGCTACTACTTCCTACTTAGCCATTTCCTGTGAGTTTTTTGTCTTTTGTTGTATGGTATTTTAGTACTACAAATACTTTTTCTTCCTGTTGAGTTAAGGAATCTGTCCTGCCTGAATGAAGAACCTCATAACTATTGTGATTTTACAATCTCGATAATTATATTGCAACATCTGATTATTTCATGAAACGGATAGAAATTTAGGATTTTTATGAGACTCTGTTTTTTGTTATTGAATAATCAAGTCATGTTCTCTATGGTAATAATAATACAAAAAAAAAACATTGCGTGCGTACAAAGTACACATGTCAAAAGTGAAACCTGCATGGTGCATGAACCTCTAAACTGCATATGAATTCCTGGTATGTGTTGCTAGGATGACACATGATTTCAACCGCTATGAAAGACATTCCTACCACCACTAATATATATAATAATATGTTCTCCTGGTGTCTATGTAGTAATATGTCGTGCGCTTGGAGTCAGAATATATAAAGGTATACTCACGCCATACTTAAGACAATCTCTTCTTTAACTATGATCGCCTGGTACCAAAACATTGTATTATGCTTCCTATCTCATTATCTCCAATGTTAATTTAGTAATTATGAATTGATGTGACTGCTCTTTTTACTGCCCCGTTTTCGTTTCATCGACTTTCAAATCACAACCATGATAAAGAAGTTTTCACTTCAATAGTATGCATATTTCTGTCTCATTCTTTGCCGGCTTCATCCTACACATTTTTGTATTTGTGTCTCTTACCTGTCGTTTTATCCCTTGCATCCTTGCATGGTTTGAAATCACAACAATTCTAAAGAAGTTTCACTTCAAAAGAAATCAAGTACTAATAATAGTTTAAAATGATATTTGGTTTAGCAAAATAGTCACAATTTCTCTTACAACTCTGAAAGTAAAATTTCTAACAAAACATATCATAAATTTCATTTTTTGTTTACAATTCGCAAGGTTATTCATCTAACTCTAGCAAGATGTATTAAATAACCCCATTATAATCCCTAGGGTATTATAAACAAAGAAAGGTACAACATATAGTTGTAGTCCGCACATGGCCTTGTAAGTTGTAACTAAAACAGGTGTTGAATAACAAATGTGCTTGCAACATATTCCGCTAAGTAGAGGATATTAATAGTTCCCATAAGATTTAGTCACTGCTTCTTCTAGAGATTTCTTAAGCAACTTGGTGTTGGCGTGTTGTTAAGAGCTGGTCATATCTTCTTAATATCTGGGTGGTGAGCGCTGGTCTTCATCCCTTATAAAAAAAAATCGGAAAGGGTACATTCTTACGAAGCATATTGCTAAGAGGTTTAACAACACGATTGAAGACAAACTTTTGATACACTTGGGCTAAAATCTCTATCTATTTCACAAATATGAAGTTATGTTCCTTGATAAGTCATCCCCACCAAACCGTGGCTGTTGCAGGATTACAATTACATTGTACTTTTCCGACCACCTATGAAGCTGCTTTGGAGCTATGTGCATACACTTTTTCAATTTGTTAATTGTATATTGACGATAAGCACTAAGGTTCAGGCCCTTTTTTGATAATATGCGTAAAATTCCTGGTAGGTATCTTCATTTCTAGCAAAATTTTCTTCTTTTTTCTCTAGGATTCAGTGAATTCAGGCACCCTGATAATTTATGATGCAGACAACAGTGGATGTGTTGGTATATCTATAAAATATAGATAGTATGACATCACCATATGACTGATAACTAGATTTTGATGAGTATTGATAATGACCAGTGGGTCTGTTTGTGCAGGCAATTACTGCAATTTACATTGTTTTATTGAACACTTCATTCCATTATTGTGGTTTAATGTTTACTTAGAAAAATATATATCATATGGCTGGAAATTATTGAAGTTTCTATCATAATAAATGTGTTCTAAATTAGGATCCAAAAAATTAAAAATAGAAGTTCTAACAATATTTATGACAAGATTTGTTGTATTGACACTTTACCATCAATATAATTATTGTTATAACATAGATTTGTTTATTAGTACATCTTCATATACATACTGAATACAATATTATTATGTTTATTTGCATAATGGAAAAAGAGGACAATTAATGTAAATGTCTCATGACGATTTGTGTTTAATTCCACCCTTACCCTCTTGTAACAGTAACTGGTGGTAGGTTTGCAAGCCTTTTTTAATATACCGATGGTGTATCAATCTGGAAACACAACTGAAGAAACTATAATGCAGTGTATAGTTTTGTTGTATTTGGAATAAAGTTCCTTGTGAACCAAACTGTAGATGGTAGAGGAACACAAAACATTCTGATGGAGAAGATAATATTGAAGAAAACAGGTAGCTTTACCATGATAAAAATGATGTCATTGTTCTATGCAATAACAATATTTATTTACTACTTAAGTATTGACAAGTACCAGTGGGAGGCTCTTTTGCACAGGATGCCAGCTAGACTATGGGTACCACAACAGCACCTATTTCTGCCGTGAAGCAGTAATGTGTAAGCATTACTGTGTTTCGGTCTGAAAGGCGCCGTAGCTAGTGATATTACTGGGCAAATGAGACTTAACATCTTATGTCTCAAGGTGACGACCTCAGTTGTAGTGCCACTCAGAATTTTTGGTGTATTTCAAGAATCCTAAGCGGCACTGCATTGTAATGGGTAGGGCGCATCAATTACCATCAGCTAAACATCCTGTTTGTCTCGTCCCTTATTTTCATAAAAAAAACACTAGATGGACACAATGTGGTGTCCAGCTGATGATGTGCGAGTCAAAAACTGCCAAAGAGGGATAAAATAACCAAATATGTTTATATTATGACAAATTGCGAAACACAACTTTAGTAAAAGTATATTATATTACAAATCCGAAAATCTGTTGTTGTGGAACAACATAATCTTTTTTCTTACATTTTAGTGCCAAAATTTCCTGAGGTTATGTGAGCTGTTGACAAAATCATGTTGTAACTTAGGACATGTGGAACTACTTACATACAAAGATAATAAAACTGAGAGGGATCAAGAACAGTGGTTCAGAAACTTAGCAAGTGACTTGCAAAAATACAGTATTCAACTGGTAGTGAAATATTCTGAAACTCTTCATGACCGCCAGATTATGTAAGTAATAATCTTATTTATTCAATCTGCACTCAACTTCACAGCTGTTGTTATTATATTTTAGTGGACTGTATTTTATTATGTTTCATATAATATATAACTGGTTAATGTATATTGCACATTGCACCACAAGTTAGGATATCATCCCCCCCATTTGGATGTCTGGTCCTCCACAGTGTGGTGTTCAAGGAGCCTTCTTTCACATTCTACAAAGCTGTGGAATGAGCTTTCTCTGAGCTTTGACATGGGTTCCTTCAAGTGCCTCTGGTGTTTTAAGATAATGTGGGTGGACTTGATCACTTAACACCAGTAGACCCATACACTCGTTTAACCTCCTACTACATAAAAACACATATATATATATAATATGGATATACTGGTGGTGAAATGAAAGACTTGCGGTTTGCTAAATTGATTTATCAATATAAATCAAAGATTGATTGAACCAATGTTTAATCCACACATGCTAATGACTTGTTAATATAAGCATTTTATAGAGCAGTATCCTGTGCCCCCACAGCCGCCAAAAGGTGTGGTGTAACATCAGCTGTTATTACTACTTATTGACATGTTTTTTTCTAAAACAGGAGGACAAATAAATATATGTGAAAATATATGTTACCTGATGTAAGTGATCACCATTGGCCATCCTATCTTGCAGCACCTGATAATTCACACCAGCATTAACTTGGTTTATGTTAATCATGTTTTATAACAGATAATGTTCCACAAGGTTCATACTATTATTATCTTTTAACAAAGAATTATAAAGTTATGTAAATTTTTATCATGTTCACATAAAAATGACACACACACATACATACACAACACACACCATAAATTTTATATAAAATAGTTTTTGTGTTCATAATTTGTTGCATAACTTCCATTGTTAGACCTTAAAATATGTTGATGTTTGTTATTTGACATTTTACAATGCACAACTGGGAAGAGACTGACCCCCATGTCACGGGCTGTCCTAGTTTGGGGGTAGAGGGTAATTTTAAGCAAAATTGTATCTTTTTTGCAACAAATAAAGATTTATAATTATCTTTTTGTTACAGTCTGAGTTCCGGGTGGATTATAAAAATCGGCAGAGGTTTAGATTTCTATAAGGCACCAGATCATAAGTTCTCCCTTGGTGTATATGACTTAGACTTGAGACAGTGTCTTGAAACAACTGTAGATATTGTTCATTCAAAGAATGTTAAACAATCATATGGGTGATAGAACAATTTGTTAAATAATAGAGTGTAAATGACTTTTTTGTAACACATAAATAATTTAAAGAGTAATATATTTATGATTGATAATAATTTATGGTCTTGTGAAAACCTTATAACAATGTTATTGTAACAAAATTGGAGTTTATTCGATTTGAAGGACCACAATATTTTTAGATTTTTTTTTATATTAACTGGCTCCGTCAACTGAATGTCGACGATTCGGCCAATGTCAAGGTGGAGAGATTTATAAGATAATATTTTTAGATTTAAACCTTAGATCATTTATATGTCTAGATAGACTGTGACAGCTGTGAAAACGTCGAAATATATTTGAGGTTGACAGATAACCTTTATTTTGAGCCATGCATGTACACCAAAGTAGTAAAACTTGGCCTGTTTTCATCTGTTGTGTTACAAAATGCACTAAATCTAGAATAATTAATAAGTTGTTTAACCTGATTCCTGCCGCCGAATTCCACCTTCGCACGACATGCCACAAGTTAGGATATCATCTGGATGTGTGGTGGTCTTCCACAGTGTGGTTTTCAAGGAGCTTTCTTCCACATACTACAAAGCTGTGGAATGAGCTTCCTTTTGCGGTGTTTCCGGGACGATACGTCATGGGTACCTTCAAAAAAAGCGCGTACACCTTACTTAAAGGCCGGCAACGCTCTTGTGATTCCTCTGGTGTTGCAAGAGAATTTGGGCGGAGGTGATCACTTAACACCAGGTGACCTGTGGCATAACATTATCGGCTAACGTGAGTTAATTCTGGATTCAGTCCTTATACCTTACAATAGGAAAGATTAACAACTAATAATCAGTTTTCTATTTATGAAAATGTTATTTTTATATACTTGTTCAAAGTGTTTTACCATTTATTACCTGTATGTTTGTATACCTACCTCATGAAGTAGTTCAATTTTTTTTACAAGTTGCCTGGATTCGTTTTATTAGAGTTACGACACTATTCCTCCTTAGTCTTGTAAAATTGGTTCCTGTTCCTGATAATCAATAAATTTATAATGTGATAATAATAATTTAATTATTTTGTTAAGAGTAATATTCAGCCCACAGTAACAATGTAAATCATAACATATCCAGAAAACCCCAATCATATTATCATTGTATCCTTTAATTGGATGTGGCACAAGGATAGGATATTAATTGATCAAATTGGTCACTGATTAATGGACACTATTCATCTTAAGAATGTTGATAGGATTTATTAAACTTTGTTTTGATAATGTTAATTATAAGGATTTGGCTATAGTTTTACTAGAAACTCAAAGAATATTTTTATATGAATTAAATAAAACATGTGAAGGCAAACAAAGTATGTAGTTTGTTTATATAGCTGTTTCATTATTTGATTCGCTTGTACCAAGCTAATTAGAAACCAATTTCTGTATATGCTCTTTTGCTAGAAGAAGTTCATAAAGCTTTTGTAAGGTACCTGTACAAGCGTCTCCAGGATGCATATCTTTATCCTACAAAATTCTTGCTGGGTCACTTGGGGATTTAATTCTTTAGAAACCCGACCAGCCTGTGACCAGCTCGTTACCGTCTGCAAAGTTCTTACTTAATAATAGACTGTCTCGAGCTTCATAAAAAAGGGTGTGTGTACTTATGTACGCACGCAAGAAGTTATAGGTACTTCTTTGGCCTAACGAAGCAAAAATCATTAATATGATTTATACCTCGTGCTATTCTACGTTTTTAGAAAGAACATTTTTGTAAATTCTTGCACGGCTGACTTTTTAGATGTTAGATGATTAGATGGCTTTGACAATTAATTATTAAATAATGAATAAGCCGTGAGTTAATTAAGGGTTCAGTCATTATACCTTACAATAGGAAATATTAACATCTAATAATCAGTTTCTGAATATGTTATATTTATATACTTGTTTAAAGTGTTTTACTATTTATTTTCTGTATGTTTCTGTATTTCAATTTTCTTTTCAAATTGTCTGGATTCGGTTTATTAGAGTTACGACAGTATTCCTCCTCAGTCTTGTAATTTGCTTCCTGTTCCTGATAATTTCTAGTTCTATGTCTATTTTTAATTTACTAAATTTTGTTTTTAATTTAATTAATTATTTCGATAAGAGTAATCTTCAGCCCACCGTGACAATAACATTACAGTAATAATGTAAATCATAAAATATTCAGATAACCCCAATTATATTATCATACTATGATCACGGACGAGTAAAAAAAAGGAGGACTCCGCGCCGTGATATTAACAAGTTAAACCACTAAGCTAGTGTGTGTGCAGTTACGGGGGATACCAGCTAACACAAATTATGTCCCGTTTTTAGTCATAGTATTATATGGCCACATTACTTTTAAGTCCCATTTTCTAATTTCTGATATTTCTGTTTCTTGTTTGCAGTTACTTTGTTCAAACTAATATAAATATGACGTACTAACATTTCTCATTTTTTAAGAATACCTACACAAAATTCATTCAAAAATTTGTTTGTTTGCCACTGACGTGGTATCAAACATACATACATTTTAGGTGAACAAATAACTATGTGCTTTATAGTGATTAAGTTGCTAGGTAAAAACAAAAGTGATGGGAATTTTGACAGAGTACTGGATCCCCGACAATTCGAATAGCTCTGCGTTGCACGCGATTTAATCTTTAGAACTACTGGGATGCACCAGATCAAAGATGAGAACGATACTCGTATTGAAGTAGTTTTCCACACTAATTAAAAAAAATATTGGTTAAGACATACCTGTTATCATAAATCACTGCATCTTGAAACAGATAATGGTTTATCTATATATAGAACACCATTCCATGGATTACCCAATATTTCGGGTAAAGTCCCTGATTATTTACCCGCCACACTGGATGTCACTGTCCGTCACCGACGATTGCAGTCTTAATGGCGGCTGATCGGCTTATATTAGTATAAGTGTGTGCATGGGGCTATCTATTTACACGTTAATTGGCTTGTTCTGATGCTTCACTGTTATATAGGTGACACGGAGTCTTTATTATTTACTCGTCCGTGACTATAGTGCGTTTCATCAAATAGTTCCTATGCCGTCATGTTGGCAGTAATGGAAATAAGTGCTGTCACGTTACCCTTTTACGATTACCCCAAATTCAGGGAGATTAAAAAATTAATATGATGAGTCGTCCCTATTAACTACTAGCAGTCAATATTTCAGTCCTCTTTATTGTTAAAGGCGTGGGAATAACTTTTAATATCATTAATATTATCTTTCATTTAATAAAAAAATTATGTATAGAATAAAAATAAAAATATTACAGGTTCAATGAGAACAAAACACGATTTTAATCTAAAAATGTTTATTTTCATAATTTTTTACAATAATTATGTTCATCTACATCTGACATATTATTATCCTCAGCATCGCTATCATCAGAAGTATCAGTATCTTCGCCCACTTCGATTATGAATCTTTCCGTTTCGCTATCTATTACTGGGCCGTCGCCGTAGTATTGGTCTTCTATTTTTATGACGTGCTCGCATTTTTTGTTCCATTCCTCTGCAGTAATAGTTGCAAATGCTTCCTCAGTAATTTGCACTATTTTATTAGCTTCTTGGCCAACGTTTTTTTCAGCAACTCTTCTTTTAACACACTCCATGTAAGCTCAATTGGATTTAAATCACAATGATAAGGCGGAAGTCTTAATACTTTATGGCTATTCTCTTCTAACATTACATCTGCTTCATATACAGGTAGTTGATTATGTTCTTTAATTATTTCATACAGCTGCGCTTTCAACATCGGCAAATATGAAAGTCCTTTACTTGTGATTCAGGACTGCATTTCGGACTTAGTGCTTGACATTGTTGGTACCTTATCAACTTGAACAGTATGATAGGAGGCATTATCCATGACAACAATTGATTGCGGAGGTAGATTTGGTATAAACTTTTCCCTAAGCCATTTATTAAAGTTAACTTTATTCATTTCATCATGATAATCGGCTGATTTTGATTGAGATCTAAAAATTTGCTGAGCATTGGGTACAAATCCCATGGCGCCACCTGCATGAACAATAATCCAACGTGGGCCTTTAGAATCAGAAGATAAAACAAATTCTTCAGTTTCGCTTTGCCAACATTGTCCAGCGCAATATGTGGCGTGTATGTATGTCTCGTCTAGATATACAACTGGCCGCTGGGTTTCAAGACGATTTTTTCTTAATTCTTCCAGGTAGCGATGACGCCAGGCAACAATGTCGTATCGTTCCATCAAAACCTTTCTCTTGGATTTGCATTTTTTGAAATAAAATCCCATACTTTTTATAATTCTCCACAAAGTGGTGCGGCTCCCTTTATAATCTATCTCATTTCGCAGTTCATGCAATAGTTTTGTTAATGTAGGCAATTCCTTTCTTACAGAATAAAATTCATGTATTTTATGCCTTAAAGCGCACAGTTCATAATCATCCAGTTCGTGGGTTTTTCGTCGTGGGCCACTTTTGCGAGGAGTAGTCGACGTTGAAGCTGCCACTTTACCTTCTTTAGTAATTTTCGTCACGGTCTTTTCAGATATTTCTAAAAGAAAATTCAATTTTATAAATTATAACAAGAGCACATTACTCCTATATTATTGCTTTCAATAGGTAGAAGATAGTTAGTTCTACTTTTGTAGTGCAACAATTATTATTTAGTTATTATCAAATGACAAATATTTCAGACCCTGACTATTGTCAGATTTTTGTACCTAGGTACTTTATTAAAAAGGTCAAGTGAATTAACACTAAAAATACTATAGGTAATTAGAATAAAATACAATAGGAATATTAGAATGTTAAGACATAATAATTTGAGTTTAGTCGTGGACCTGGTAATCAGGACCACAATACTCGAATTACCCGATAAGCATATCACATACGATATAATGTCCTGTCTCGTTTGCGCGCACGGAGAAACCTGCACGCGCGATAGTGACAGGACGTCATATCACACACAATATTTATATCGGGTGGCGCGGGAATTGGGGCCCTGACACTGGCAACCCTATTTGACTTGAGTGCTACCAACATGACGGCATAGGAACTATTTGAATGAAACGCACTCTATCCTTTAAACTGTTGGATGGCACTGGTTGATTGGCACAAAGATGGGATGTTAATTCAAAGATTATAAGGGCATTATTCGTTTTAAGAATGTGGATATGATTTATGAAACTTTATTTTGATAAATGTTAATAATGATAAGGATTTATTTATAGTCTGTCTAGAAACTCAAAGAATATTTTTATATGAATTAAATAAAACATGTGATGGCAAACAGAGTGTGTAGTTTGTTTTTGTTATAGTTTACATAGCTGTTTCATTGTTTGTTTCGCTTGTACGAAGTTAATTAGAAACCAATTCTAGTATATGCTCTTGTGGTAGAAAAAGCTATCCGAAATCTATCCTGTGACATATTTGCAGACCAATGGAGCTCCGTTGTGAGTCAGTGCTTGCATTTTTGTGAAGGTTTCATTTCGCAAACCTATACCAATTCTGAGTATACCTATTTAATATATTTGACATTTGTTGTTATTTAATTTACAAAATTTCCGTACTAATGAATAATAAAAAAAATGTCTTTAATTTATACTCCAAACGCCTGCTATTTTGTCGCGTTTGCTGAGGGGCAAACAATGACGTCATAGTTCATAGCAACAAACAAGCGACATCTTTTACTTCATTTCCCTCCGAATTCTGACCAATGACGTCGCGTCGCTAAAAAAATCCTCGCTCAAAATAACCTTCAAAACTATAGACATAGGGATGATTCTAATTTAATAAATTATATTTAAAAATTGACATATTGTGCATTAATCGATGTAGAGATATTTAAATAAGTACCTCACTTATTTAATCCATTAATTTTTATTATCATGCATGTACATACTTTTTAGGCCACCTGTACCTGTACAACGTTAATATTAGTAGTCAGTGATTTCGGTTTTTATTTTTTTGTATAAATAAAGGTTATTTGCAATTTCGTCATCATTTTTATTAAACCCCAGACGTCCCGCGATTTGTTTGGCCTTTTTTTTATATTCGTTCCGCAAAAAATCTCTGCGATCAGGTATCATCAACCTTCTACTGTCAGGTAAAACAGAAATTCTATTTAAGTAGATTTTGCTTATGTGATCCAAGTGAAATTATTATTACTATTATATGTCCCAAATTATAATAATGATCTTATAATCGAATGGAGTTCTAAAAGGAGATAAAATAGTGGGTAGGATTGTCTTTATTAATAATTATGAAACTTAGATCAAGAAAAATAAAAAAACAATTTCATAGTAATATATTTTATTTTATACAATATATCAATAAATTTTGAATACATACTACCCTACGGTGGTATTTGCATGTTTTATCTACAAAAGAACTATACCGCTTTTTTTAATGCTGGATAAAGAGATCTAATAATTAAATGTATTCCTAAACTTTACACTTGCTGTAAAACTTTTTACAAGATCTTATATGTTGCTATATTGAAGGGTTAAAATTTATTTATTAATATTTTAATTATTGATTTAAAGGTCTAAAAATTTACAGATTGACTTATACCTTGATAAAAGAGCTCAAGCTTAAGAAAAGGCGGTATAGAGAAAGCTTTACAAATATCAAAAGTCGAAATTCATAATGGAATAATTCTTGAAATCCAATTACTTACATCATTATATTTTACATTTTAGGGTTTTATTTGGGAAAACCGGTGTTTTATTCACAGACATTTTTCAAGTAATTTGCTTATTTGTGACAGGTGAATAGAATCGTTTCACTCTTTACGTTTTTGTACGGTCATTACCATTGTTTGAATTCATTTGATTTTTACACTCGGATTTAGAAAAACTTACGTGAAAAAGTCTGTGAATATTTTTTATGATAAATATGAAGTAATATTTAATGTTGATTTTCGCTATATAATAAGAATAACTTTGACTTAAGATTTCGCAGTAGATTAGTAAAATATATCTAAAAATGGAGTACAGACTAGCAAATATATTAAGTATGGCCTCTGAATATTTTATTGATTATGAGTAAAATATCTTAAATTAAATATACATGATATAAAAATGGAATGTATTACATTACATTTGATGTCATTCGTCACATCTTCTAGCAGTGAGACTGGGACAATGTATGAATGAAGTATATATAAAAATATATTTAATTTAATTTATCAAAATTCAATATACTTCATATACTTCTAAGGGAAAAGTGTATTCACCCCAACTTCACCGAATGCTTGAGCTTAGTCTTTAATTACAACAGATTTTATTTATAATTGATATCAATTAATTTAAAAGCGTTCAGAATCATTGAAATGATTTTACAGGGACTTACGTAAACGTATCAGTTACCTATTACCACTCACAGTACAAAATTAAAAAAAAAACGTGTCGTGATACAGATAAACATAAGTATCAAATTAGTTTGACATCTGTCAAACATCCAGTCTATATTAATTTATGTTTTAGCTATTTATGCATATACATAGCTAGTCAAATCCATGTAAAAAGTATGAATCAAGGATACGGTATAGTACTACCTACTCCACACTAGATGGCGCGGAAACAAGCAGTTATGAATAGTTCAAAGAACCATAGGATCACACATAACTTTCTTGTTTCGCCGAGAACAACATAAGTGACTCCATTAAATGAGGTCGAATCATCTCACCGACATCCTTTTCATAATCTTTGAATGCATCTGTATGATGTTTGTATATAGTACGGAGTGCCTTCAAGCAATGTATGAGTGTTTGGTCCGGATTAGTTTCAACGTGAGGTCGGGTTCTCTGCATTCTAACCAGTCGGATAAGATGCGGAATGCCTTCTAGTTGAATTATTTGCTGGGCAACTTCTGATACCACGACGAGTCTGTAAAAAATTGATTGTAAATTCATTATCTAGTATATTACATACATACATAAATAGAACAAGGTACAGAAATATCACGAAACATATTAATCACTAATGTGTAGTATAGTATGTTCTCTTAGCTTGAAGGTCCCAAAGTACATATCGCTTCGGTAATACTGTAGCCGGCAGTTCAATTGCATAAAGAGGCGCACAGCAAGAAATTGAAGAAAAAAGTTGGACGTGTGAAATTTCGCTCGTTGAAGTTAGCCGGTGGGTTTGTTCCAGCTCGTGTTAACTGCATTGATTTTAAAGTAGAGAACTCACACACACGTCAGGCTCACGCCTCATACTCGTACCTCAATGCACATACATTCTATACATCAACTAGACCCACGTGTTCTGCTAAGTACAATTTAATGTAATGGCGATGTCTAGGTTTTTAGAAAATTTGTCTAAAACTACGAAAAGCGTGACGAATCAGCCTAAACTACTATCTACGAGAAATGTTTGTGCGATGCGCTAAAAGAAGTTTTCACTTCAAAAGATGCTATAGTGAATCACTCTGCAGGGTGATGGAATCTGTATCGAAACACATATTTTTAAAGCGCAGAAAAAAAACTCTGACATACCTAGATATAGCCTCAGCGGCGTGACAATGCAGGCGATGCTGCGCCCGCAACTCGGCGGCGCGCGGCGCGTGTGCGGGTGCGGCTCGCACGAAGCACACTAGCGCCACGCTCGCGGTCGGCAGGGATGCCAGATGGAGCACACAGCGGGACACCCGGGATAGTGACGCCAGGAGGGACGCGGTCTGTTCCTGTTAAAGTAAGACAGGTTTATAAATATAATAATTTTTTAAATACGATAATGTTTAAGCACACATAAACGTTTGTGTGGGAAAGGTTACTATCAGTGGCGGATTTACCAGCAGGCTGAGTAGGCTGGAGCCTAGGGCGGAACAATGGAACATAAACAATGCTAAATAATAAATATCTCTACATAAACAATTTACTACAGCATAAACGATTTTCCAAATGACACCACAGACTGGGAATGAAGCGAACACCCTCTTTAATTATAAATGGTTATTGTACGATATCACATTGTAATCCATGTTTTTATATAAAAAAAAGCCCACTGAGTTCTTGCGCCCGTTATTCTCAGGTCTGAGGCAGTCTTTTTTGAATGGGTAGTTTTTAGTAGTTTTTGACGTTCAATAAGTGATTGATTGATTGATGCATGTTGCGACCCGTTAGGCTTGATCACATCTCACCTAATTACACCCTCACCCTTCGAATAGTAACATAACTGTAAAGTGCGTAGGTACCTACATCATACGTACCTATAATCATAACAGTCTACAAATTGGTCAAAATATTGGCTTATTGTTATTCGGCAGATTGCCATGGCGCAGTAAAGAAAATTTTATTAGGAATATCTTTAATTACCTGTAAAAACACGGAGATATTGGGTCCTCGTCGTTTCACCGCGTCCAGCAATCGTTCCACAGTCCGGTGTCGACACAATACTTCAATGATATTCGACTTGTGTTCATTCTCCTCGAGTTCCAGTTCTCTGACCAAATTGACGAGACATGCCGTGCATAGAAGCAGAAGCTGGCAACATTCAGTGCGGTATAGTATACCTGGAAAATATTATATCAATTATGCACTTATTATTAGTAATTTATCGTCTTTATCACAGTTAAAATACAAAATGATTGTAATAATAAAGAACCTACGTCCTAAAATGTGTGTCTTTAATACAATTAACGATGTTTAGACAATGCAACATTCAAGTATGAGTCATGGTTTAGTTCCTCTACTCGCCAAAAGATGGTGTTTAATGTACAATTAATGTTTAATAACTTTATAAGTCAGATTTTTTAATGTAATTCATCAGAATAATTATTATAAACATTTAATGCCTTTTTAAAATTCTGACTTTAATTATGGACACAACACTTGGATGGCAGACGATTTTAACAGAGTGCTTGCGTTTTTGTGAGAGGAATGGATGAACAGTATTTGGATGATTATTAGTTAATTACAGTAAACTTTTTATTTATTAACTTTTATTTGTGTAATATGTTTAGCTTTTAATTTGTAATAAATTACTTACTTTAATATTGTAATTGGCTCACGCCGTTTTATTAAAGTATAAATAAATAACACAAAGTGTATATAGGAATATTACCGGTGGCGGTAGGTAGTAGCGATTTATTACTAAAATTGTGAATTGAATGTTTGAATTTTCTGTTTTTTTGGGATTGGATTATATTTAAATTCATAAGTGTTTCATTTTCAAACTATTATTATATATAATTATTATATGCCTATATAAACTTAATTATATAGCCTTCGGGCAAGTGCAAGAAAATTGGAAAAAAATTAATCGCAGTCATACACAAACATCACTTTTATGTACTTAATCATAATAAACTTGTACTGAGCGATTTATTTACGTTTTGCGAATTTAAATTGTGCACATGAACAGTTCTCAGAAATTAAAACCACACTGGATTAACACCAACACAATTGTCATCATAACATTGCCAAACCGATGCAGATGTCCAAACAATATTCGTATGTTATTTTAATGTCGGCTACAGATAAAAGGCTGAATATAACTCGTGGCTTTTTCACTGTAACTTTTATATTTTGGTTTCAATTTTGTACACAAAGTCTCTTAAACATATAGAGAGCAAAAATTCTAAATTATAGCACCTATTTTGAAAAATCACATAAGGAGGGACAATCCCAAATTGAGGACGAATTGTACATTTAATATTTTTAAACAGGGGCTTTATGTTTCGTCGAAATTTAGAATACCTTTTCACCAGCAATATTACTTTAAGTATCCATTATGTAGTACTATAATATTATTACAATTTGAAAAATCTCGAATTGTCGGCGATCTGTGAACGATCAAACGACGTCGCATCATTCTACTGCATTTATCACGGGGAGTGTTCCAAAGAGTTGTTTCACCTGATTCCTGCCGCCGAATTCCACCTTCGGACGAAACCCGACAAATTAGAATATCATTCCCACCGTATAAAGCGTTACTCCACAGTGCGGTTTTCAAGAAACTGTCTTCCACGTACAACCAAGCTGTGGAATAAGCTTACCTTTGTATTCGACATGGGACCGACCTTTAAAAAAAAACACAATAAACATCAGGTGACCCGTACGCTCGTTTGTCCCCCTCTTCCATAAAAATAATTATCATGAAGAGTGTTGTAGTTACATCTAACTAGATGGAAATGCTACTTAGATCTAACTAGATCTAAGTTGCATTTCCATAAAAATATTACCAGTAATGTGATCCACAATGGAATTCAGGTATAGATGCAGTTGTGTCAAGTCGTAATGTCCTCGAAGCCAGGGAGCAGTGATCTGCGTTAGCACGGTTATTGCTTCGCGCATCTGGGGTTCAGGGTTCGACTCGTCGGCCAATATGTCTGATAGGATTTCTATTCCTCCTCCCTGAAATAGAACATAAATTATAGTTGAAGATTTGGCCACTGGGAAGGTGAAAGGTTATACTTATTTTGGCGCGAAATATGTAGTAATAAAGAGTGAGTCTTTTATAAAGACATGAAATAAACACCACGAAGTTAGTCGATAGAAATCCTTAATGTTAAGTTTGACTACGGCATTAGGTATCCGTATATATTATGATATACAGTCAGTGTGCAGACTACCTTTGCACTACAAAACTACAGTAGAAAATAATTAGTGTTGCATCAATCGCTACGTTGTGTCCAAGTGTCTTGTGTCAGTTCTCCCACAGGTTCATCATTTCCAAATCATGCACAGTACCATGTCTGAAAAACGAGTTTCACGTAATGCAATGACACTACAAAAAGCTTTATCATTTTCGTAGAAGGTCTACCAGAGCTTTGGAATGTTTCATCCAGTGATTTAAAAAAAAAAGTCAAAAAGACGGCGAAGATGATGAAGATGGAAAAATAAGCAGAATAGTATAGAAACTACTGCATCAGAAATGAGCAGAAACATTTATAACTTACAACAACTCAATAATTAAATAAAAAAGTGGAAAGGAACATGTTAGTTTCACAAAATATTCTTTGAATTCTGACAGACGGGCAAACAGATGGACAAAGAAAGAAATTATCGTATAAAGGAAAGAGGTCGCTCATCGATTCCAATTCGGATGGGCATCGTTCGGGAATCTTCGTTAAATCTTCTCGTCCCAAATACGACATTGTCAAGACCAAGTTTTTTTAGCAGTGTGTGTTGCCAGTGATTAAATACGGAATGCAAACGTGGTCGTTAGATATGGGCCTTGTGAGAAAGCTCGAGGTTGCTAAGAGAGAATTGAATCAGAAATGAGAAGATCCGTAAGAGAACCAATGTCACCGATATAGGCAGGATGATTGCGAAACGGAAGTGCCAGTAGGCAGGGCTCTATAGCTGAAAGGTCAGATGGTCGTTGGGGCAGTAAAGTCCTCGAATGCCAACACGTACTGGAAGACGCAGTGTTGGTAGGCCCCCCACAAGATGGACCGATGATTTGGTCAAGATCGCCGGAATAAGTACGTCGGATGAGGGCAGCGCACGTCGTCGTGTCCAAAAGTGGACGTCTTTCGGCTAATATGATGATAAAGGAAAGGATTCATTTTAGGAACAGCTATGACATCAATGACACAAACTTACCTCTTCAAACTGTTTGACAGCCTCCGCAGTGACGCAGACTGTAGCCAACGCCCTCAGGGACAATGCCTTAACGGAACTCTTGTTATTCTCGATGACAGCAGTCAAAAGCGCCCTCGGGACTCCGCAGTCAACGAACGGTAACTCTGTGATGCTCTTAATGATCTTTTCGCATTTATCGTGAAGATTGGATTCCATTGGTTCGCTGAGCATTGCAAGATGACCGATGGAAGTCAAGGTGCTCTTCAAGATCATGTCTGACGGTGGCTCTTCGATAATTGATACTAAGGTCTGCGGAAAAAGAGTTAACAAATTAAATTACAAGCGCGCACAATCTTCCGAAAGCTTCCAAATAGATGATTCACATTATTATATTTGAGATGCGCATGTCTCCCTAATAGCCAATCCTTTTATTTATTTTTTTAATAATATGGACAAATAATGGGCAATCAAACCAGATTGGAACGATTCATGATAGAAGGAAACCTTCTAGGTCAACGTTCTCGGGCGACATTACCCTAATCATCATCTAGATGCGTGGCGTTGCACTCTAGTTCGGTTTTCCTTTTCAAAGAACTTTCTTTAATATACAACTCAACTTGTGCGGCGTATCAAGTTGATAGATACATTATACCTACTACCTGGCTTATTAGCATACGGCCTATGGAATCCCAATAAAAATACCTATATTTAACACAATATACATATTACATACAATAACATCCATGACTCGGAAAATAAAAAATTAGATTGGCAATATATGATTCTGTTAATAGCGGTAAGCATAAACCTACTTACTAACAATGTATTAGACATATTTTAAATTTAAAACTTATATTGATAGCCGTTTCGTAACTGTACACAAATATCGAAGTAAGATAACATCACCGCTTATACGTATAATTTAAATACGTACTTACGCGACAATTTAATAAAATAACTTACGAGATTTCTGGTTTCTTGTCGATACCTTGGGCATAAACTCAACTTCATCACGATTGCGAAATAGGGTTGGCACTCATGTAGCCAGAATTAATCCAAATGGATAGTTTTAATTTCTCCGTGTGTTTTATCTAATTGTACTTAAATCTTGCTAGTTTGGACCGACTCATTACTATAAGATATTAAAGGAGCACAATAAACAAATACTCGGAGAGTGTCAAGCGCAATTTCTCTCTATGTGCATCACATGAGAATTTTTATATAAACTTAAACAAAATTTAACTACTGACAGTAATTAAAGAAATGCATTTATATTATACCTACAAACCCCAAAGACGTTGCCACTCTATGGTTCAAAACGGGACAAGCTGATCGTTTTTTTTCACACTATAACTAGCAAGATTAGATTAGACTTGTGTTACAAGTCTATACGACACCGGCGATTGTAATACTTTCGAACCATTAATTCTGTTAGTTTTAATTACCTAATACGGGTTCTGTGAGGATTTTTGATCAAAGTGTAATATTTCGTTGCATTTTTAATTTTGTCGTCGGACATTTTAAAATTTGTTGGTGATTATGCCTAGTCTGTATCTTCTAGTTTGTGATAATGGAAGAATGGTGCTTTTGCATGTTACTAATAAAATTAAATGACGTCGGGGTAAATAAAATTTACGTTTTTTATCAATAGCGTTGTTTTATTGATTTGAATTTTAACAAGCGTTTTCTTAATAATATTATAAGGTAGTTTAAGCGTACGAGCACCGCTAATACTACGATATTAATGATAAAATAAGAAACTTGTGACATCCCTAGCTTATAGAATATGCAAGTTTACTACGGATGAAAATTAAACGCTTTATTTAAGATATTCAACTGCTTAAGAATTTACTGTCATATCTTTTATCAATTATTGTTTATTCATAAACTACCTTTTCTAAATGGTCTTACAAAGTCTAAAGTTATTGTTTATATCAATGACGTTATATATGTATAGAACATGATTTGTTTATATTATAGAAATTATCATCCTATAATCTATCTAGTTATTATGAAGTTGAACTTTTTGTCTAAATATATATTTAACGGAAGAACTTGTTTAGTGCCAAAATAGAAAAATAAAATTAAACGTTGTAGTTTAGAAGAGTTGATATCTTTTATTGTTTTTTTTGGTGCCATTTTTCTTGCAAACGTTAAAACAACATCACTAAAGACCTGTAGTTTGTTTAAAAACTTAATCCGCTTAAGTATTACCTTCATTTGCTGGACAAGCACCGCTTTAGTGGTCTCCAGGAATATCCCAATCAAAGTATCCAGATGTTTTTCAACTAAATGCCATTCTGGTTTACTTTCGTTGAGCTCAATCTTCACGTCCTCGCCGATATCGATGAGTTTCTGCAGATACACTTGTAGGGACATCTTGATTTTGTCCCATCGTTCAGGAGTTTCTCCAGGAGGTTTAGTGTTCAGCGTGATGCTATGAGCTAGCACGAACTCGTTTATGTTTGCTACTAGCAAGCATATCTGTTCTTCGCTAGTGGCATCAGATTCCATTTGCCTAAAGGGAAAATATTACATAGTTAGTGAACTGAGGAGTGCGCTATAATATTACAACCTAACGGCTAGCTGTACGCCTTATCTATTACAATGCACTGCCGCTCAGTAATTATGAAAAACCCAAAAATTCTCAGCGGCACTACAATTGCGCTCGTCACCTTGACACATAAGATTTTGAGTCTCATTTGCCCAGTTATTTCACTAGCTACGGCACCCTTCAGACCGAAACACAATAATGCTTACATATAGTAATCTGTAAGCAGTAGCTTCACGGCAGGAAAAGGCGCCGTTTTGGTATCAATACCTAGGCGGCATATTGTGCAAAGGACCCTCCCATAGGTAAATGCCCTTTGTCGCCTCTTACGACATCCTTGAGCCTGGGACTTCCCCATTCTTTTCAAGCGCCGGGGAAGCACGGGACAATAGATCTAAACTTTCATATTTAATCACCTTAAAACGTCACTGTACTGATGAACGATGATTTGTCCGTGGGTCTGAACCTTCTTGATGTTGCCAGTGATGGTTGCTGAGCTAGCAGATACCAGAGCTTTCATTTCAGCCCCTAATGGCTTACTCTGCAGCGTCGTCATACACTCATTCTCGCACGAGCCCACGAGCTCACACAGCCAATACTGCACCGCTTCCGGCTTTCTTTCACAGAGTCTCTCTAGCGTTGTCTGATCTATACTTCTTTCCCGGTACAATATCTCGTTCTGTTTGTTCAATACCAATCTGCGAAAGAATTAGGTATTCATTATACTAAAATAAAAATCTCTAAAAAAGTCTGGAAGAAGCTTGAGTATTAAGAAGGCATATATCATTTGATATTTAATTGTAGTTTGATTGTAAACTGTCGATAAGAACTTAGACAAAGTCTTGATTAAAAATTTAAGCAGTGTTCTACTTTAGTAAAACTCTTGACTAGTCCGAATTACTTATCAAAACGGATTCGGAAAGTTTATCGAATCCAAAAAAAAACTAAATAAATTTTAAAATTAATTATAATTGAGACAACCACTGGCAATTATTTCATCCAATGCGGATAGGGTAGATTCTCAAACTCAAGTCTAAACGAACATCCTCCCTTTGACCCTCACCTTTTGCTTAGTTAAAAATAATATTATTAAACATCCCGAATTATATTAAAATGAAATTACCCACACAAGGAGAAAAATGTAACTATTCCCCAGATCGTTTTTCAATATACAGACACTGAAACTACTCAAGGAAAGGTTTTATCAGCGTCTGCAACGAGCAGTTCACAATCAACAGTACGTTAAATTTGTTCAATAGCTTAATTCTCTAGCTACCTCTATACCTTATTGCTATATTATAAACTTACCCGCTGTTGAAGTTTTCTAATAAGTTCAATCTTGAATTCTTTTTATTACTACTACGTATACCATTCATATAATCGTTAGGTGCTAGCATTTTTGGTGTAGATGTACATGCTAAATCTAATCGCAAATCATTGAAATTTAAATCTCCTTCTTTTAACTTTTCCCGTTTGGAATCGTGCGTTAACACCTTACTTGCCTTTGTGTTTACTTCATATGGTGCTTTTTGTTTATCTTGGAATTGTAACGGTGGTGTTAGTTTTCCATTTTTGTAGCTGTTCTCATATTCAGCTTTTGATTTATTATCGCTTTGTGAATCAACAAGCCTTTCATTGTAATGAGGAATCAGCATCTCTTTTTCTGGAGGGCCAACGATTACCCAAGAGTTTTGTTCAGTTGTTCTCGGAAGTCCCAATGATGGAACCCTGCTTCCATCTAGAATACCTCCTGCTAAAGTTTGCGCGACAGGCTTGTCTTTTCTGGAGGTCAAAAATTTCAAAAGGTCTCTGGATTTATCCTTTGTCATCCTTTGCTTTGCTTTTGGGCCCGGCTTCTTAGTTGGCTTTAAGTTAAGGCTATCCATTATATTTATGCCTAATATGGCTTTAGAAGGTTTATGTATTTCCTGTTTTAAGTGGTCTTCCTGGGGGGTTTCATCTTCATCAATATAACCAAGGGAATGGTAGCCTTCCTGAATATCTAATATCTGCTGGTCCAATTTTTGAGCCTCAAAATTAAGTGATTTATTTAACCTATTTCTTTGGAATTTTGGTGTACTAGAAATTGGTAAGCTGTCCTCATTAGACATACTTCTATGGTATTCAGGTTTTGTCGCTAAAATTCTTTCAGTAGGCACGTAAGATATATTTGAAATCGGCGTGCGTACCCTTGGCTGGTTATTAACAACAATTTCATTATTGTGTGCTAGTTTTATATACTCTAAGCTCTCGTCTGTTTTATTTTTGCTTGTATCTAAATCTTTCACTTTGGCAACTTTACTTATATTTGTTTTATCGGTGTTAGTACTAGAGATAAACTTCTTAGGAGGATATTTTTTCGAGGGACTTATAAGATTTAAATTTTTGCTTGGTACATCTTTGGTATCATTTTGTATTGCACTCGAGTTTAATTTATTTTCCTTATTGCTAACATTATTCGGGGTAAAAGAATTCTTTATGTTTTTATTTTTATTCGGGGTTTTGTTATAACATTGATTTTTGGATTTATCATTGACGTTGTTGGGGCTGGAACTTTCAGTTATAGGATCTTTTAACAACTCAAGATGTTCCTCATCATGATGGACTTCGCAGTACTTTTGTAGATCGTAAGGTGTTTGTATAACACTGCTACTTCGCAAGCGCGGTTTTGGCGTAGGAGTACCTAAATATTTCAAACCATCAAACTCGTCCTTACTTTGCGAAGAGTTCTGAAAATCACTCGCCTGTTTAACTGTTATATTCTCATTATTATTGGAATCACTACTGCACGTTGATTTATTTAACTCTGAATTATCAGGCGAAGAATAATACTGCGATACAGGGGGAGAATTATCGGAGTCTGAGAAACCAGAATCTTGACTCTTATGGCTTCCAGGGCTGCCATGTCGAAGTGGCCAATTATTGGGGACGTTGGCCCTGGCTATATTATCAACGCTATTATTTTTTTGTTCCTGATTAGCGATCCAATGCGGTAGCTGCGGTTCCCAATCTTGATCTTCACGACGTTGTTCCCAGGCTGGTTGGGCGACAGGGCTGCCAACATTCGGCGGGGTATCGCCCCACCAAACTTTGCTCCTCGATCGTTTAAAATTGGACATCCTGCAAGAGAACAAAGACTAATGACTCGTGGGAAATTGGTGGGTTTAATGATCGGGTGACGTAATCCTAGATTGCTGTGAGGTGCGTGCTGCATCATGCGTGTCCGATTACCTTGGGCGTGAATTTGGTCGCATTCATTATGTGGGAACATTTGTTATGACAAACGATGGTTCACTAGGTGTCAAGGTTGCTAGGAGCATCAACTGTTGACTATCTGATGACTTGAAGCAAGTTCAAAAGCGAGGAGACTCTAAGATTCATCATTTAGCTACATGATTCGTATTTTTTGTTATCGAGTATTTAAACTGATTCTGATGCGGCAATTCGGAAGACTAAGTTCACCGGTAGTTAAATTTATAAATTGGATAGGTAGTGCACATTTTTGTAAGAGTTGACTGCCAATTTAATAATCTAAACACCTATTTGTAGCCTTCTACTATTATTGACTATTACATATTCTTTGCTATAGGTGACGTACGTTTTTATGGGATTTGAGAAACCCTTTATCTAAATATTATAAAAATATTGTTAGAGTACCAAATAGGACTTCACTAACAACGAGATAGCTACCTACTGTGCTAAGCTAAGCTAAGGTAATGACACTTATGAATGTCAAACAAATATTTTTTCTTATTGGATCTACCGCTACTTCGTAAAGGGTTGAGCTAATGAGAAGAAGTAGCAAGAAACTCATTGCCACTCTTTTATATCAAGATTACATTTTCATCGATTTACAAATCATTTCAATTACAATACTAGAAATAACTACAAGATTATAGTGTCCCCTACTAGTATTCTAGTAGTACTAATGGTATTAAATTTTACAATATATTATCAAAAAGTGTATCTGAATTATCAATAAATAAATTTAAATCTTTTATTAAATGCAGACTTATATCGAAGACTTATTACAGTATTGAAGATTACGTACACGATATTACAATGTGTAATTGAATATTATTGTAGTTGTTTTTTTTTATGAATTTGGTTCAGACTTGTACAGTTTGGTGATTGATGTTGACGAGCAATCTTTTGATTTTATGTCAATAAAATATTTTAAAATTTGACTTTCAACATATTAATTCAAAAAATAACTAAATATGTTTCTATTTTTAAAATTGTTTGGCGTCTTTATGTCAGTAATTCATACTACGAAGTACCTACTAATATACATCTTGAAAAATAGAGACAACTCTCAAGAACAAACTCAAAATATTGTGAACAAAGTCATGTCAATGTTAAATGAATTCGCATAGAAGCTGGGACAAGCTGTCGTAAAGCTTAGGGGAGTAATCACAGTGGAGAAACCCTTGCATCACACAATAGAATCTGCAACGGTTTTTAACATCTGTCTGCACCGTGTTCAAAATATCATAACTTGGACCTTTAAGACATTTTTAGTCACATCATAACCAAACAGCTAGCTAATCAGATAACAGATGGAGAAGATATCGAGATGACATATTTATTTCGATACGTCAGTAACCGAAACTAATTTTAATATAAGGCAATCAACGCTCTTAAGGAGATAGTTATTATAAATTTTTGCATGCAGTTTACCTAAGCCAAGTCATATTTTTGCAATGATTATCTCTGAGAATATTCATTATTAAATAAAGAATTGGCGAAACACATTCGTGATATTTTGTTTGTTTATTTGTTACAGATAGAACAGTTTTATTAGAACAAATGAAAATATTTATTATACCGCATAATCTAGTAAAATAACATTTACTTAAATATAATTATTTATATACAATTACAAAATAATGTATTTTTTTACAACTTGTACATATTAAAATACGTATTTAATACTCGTTTATTGGTTGTGGTTTCAGTAAACATATGAGTTTTAACTTGAAACTTACAAGAGGCAAATAGTAGCTGATACAAATAATCTATGTAGTTGACCAACCATCGTCAGATGTCAAATTTAGGTGACGGTGTTCTCGCGCATCGTTTCAATCACTCTGATATTTTTTCCCTAACGCACCAAAAGCAGTATTTAATACAATTCTTTCTCCAAAAAAGGCGAATAATAAAAACAACACTCATATAAATTTCAAAACATACAGTTGTACAACTGCAATTAAATTGATTATCCTACAGGTTTAGCCATAATTATTTCGTATTTCGGTAAATCAATTAGATTTGCATTTGCATAACATATTTTGCATATCTTACGCAAATCGCTAACTATGTACATATGTAAGTTATATGCCACCAAAACACAACTTTTAAAAGAAACAAGTTTTTCTTCCGTAAAAAGTTATGAAATCCATTTAATACCAAGTCTGTGAATTTATTTAGGCCCTACTTTAGGGTCCTTTTCTCGTTATAACATAATTAGCTAACCTAACAACATCTTATAGTGACCATATCAATATTGAAAATATTTGATGTTCTAAATAAATAGATTGACTTGGCCAAATTTGTTGAACGGTCAGTCAATGAGTCAGGTTAGAGTGACAAAATTAAGAAGCTTTGAATTCCTATAATTTTTAAACTACTGGTTCAAATTGAATGAAATTAAATATACCGTATTTATACAATGCCTTGGTTACTGAAAATTTAGTGGTTTTATCCACAACGAAGTCATAGGGGATCAGAAATGGCCGGAACTGTTTTGAGAAAAGAATGGTTCGGTTGTGCCGCTTGTTTTTGTTCGACTTGGCGGGAAATAAGTACGAGGCACGAAAAATCTAAACCAAAAGAGTCCATCTAAAAAAAAGTAAGTTTAATTACACATGTACGATCTATATGGACTCTAAAACAGCTAGAAAGATTTTAATGAATATTCATACAATCGACAAAACCCAAGCGAAATTTTTGGCGTATTGGCAAGCTAGTTAACTATATTTTTGAGTAATTGAATATTAAGGCAAGTAAGTAGTTTTTCCAACTTTTCCATCAGAAGTTATTGCATTTTGTCAACCAAATACTAATTGCCTGACTCAGCTCTAATTAACGGTATTAGTTATCCAAATGTCTTAACACCTGTGTGTGAAACATTTCGTAAGTGACAAACTCATTTGTTAGTCACTACCAACCGTGGCAAACGGTTACTTATCTAGGACAAGTTATATTATCCAGAGCAGTGTACCAAGAATACTGGCAGCATTTCCACGTTGGATAGCTAGGCTGATCCGTTTACCGAAATAGCTACCAGCGCTTGGGTTTCCAGTACTTAATAATTAATAAATACCCGATGGCAAGCGTCCTGATGGAATGACCCTGGTGGCTTGGGCACGGGAAAGGGCGCTGCGGTGTGGGACGCGACTTGCGTCGACACTCTGGCTCCTTCTCATGTCCAAGTTACGTCATTTGGTGCCGGGGCTGCTGCTTCGACTGCCGAAGACAGCAAGCGTCGCAAATATCGATCTCAGTCAGTCTAACATCTTTGTGCCGTTTGGTGTCGAGACTCGTGGGGCCCAGAAGTGCGAAGAATGTACAAAGTACTATCTTCGCGCCTCAATAGAGCTACTGGAAACCCAAGCGATGGCAGCTATTTCGGTCAAAGGATCAACCTAGCAATCCTACGCGGAAATGCTGGCAATATTCTTGGTACGCTTCCCCGTAATAATAGTTTTAATTTAATGTAATTATAGTCTTGGAAATATAGTTATTACATTTGTTTTTTTGAAAAAAAAAAGTCAAATTGTATAATAATTTATTCTATATAGTTAATATAGCCTGGAAAATGAACCCAAGATGTGGTATCGCGTATCAGAAGTCATTTGTTTTTTTTTTATTGTTCGTTAACTTATAAAAGTATTTCTAAATAGTCAGAATATGTTAACATTACAAAAAAAAAGCTTGCAAAAAGTGTCAAAATTTAAACTACTTATTTCTTATTTATTAAAACCTTTTTTTAATTCATTTAAATTTAGCAACAAATGTACTTTTGTACTTTTTCTGGGAGCCCGTTGTCAAAACCTATACTTCGCCCTCCAAAAACATACTATGATTATGCAAACAAGTATGAATACTTCTAAAACCCCGTTGCAATTACTATAGAGGGCAAAACTTTATTTTTTTAATGTTTGACCATTAGCCATGTCCAAAAGATAGCAAACATTTTGACCCTATCATAATACTTACACAATCGCCCTTTTCAAAAAGGTCAAAGAATACTGGTATTCGAAAAGGTGTTAAAACAATCGTTGCCCGTTTTTATGACGGTAAGTACTTTTTAGACAATAGATATTGGGTCACCTTAACACTTCAATTTTCCGTTTTTTAATAATTTTAAATTATGAATTTTCATGCGCAGCTTTACAATATTATGGGGGTAGTCATAAAAAGGAATTATAAATTACAATAGGGGCCTGTGGGTCAACGGCAGTCTACGTGTTTTGTTTTAACAATAAGTTGATAATGATACTTTCAAAACTATTACGGCCTTACAAATGAACATCTGTATAACGTTATACCTTACAATAAGCCAAGAATATGCAAAATGTCAGTTTGCTTATGATTGGCATATTCGGACGTTTCCCGCGTTTATTTGCAAGGCTTCTTGACACTCCAACTTTTATTGAGTACTAAATTGAAGTACAAATACCAGTGGGAGGATCCTTTGCACAGGATTCCGGCTAGATTATGGGTACCACAACGGCGCCTATTTCTGTCGTGAAGCAGCAATGTGTGTGCATTATTGCGTTTCGGTCTGAAAGGCGCCTTAGCTAGTGAAATTACTGGACAAATGAGACTTAACATCTTATGTTTCAAGGTGACGAGCGCAATTGTAGTGTCGCTCAGAATTTTTGAGGTTTTTCAAGAATCCTGAGCGGCACTGCATTGTAATGGGCAGGGCGTATCAATTATCATCAGCTGAACGTCCTGCTCGTCTCGTCCCTTATTTGCATAAAAAAAAACATTCGGTAAACTTCAGTTCGTAGTAGATCAATATACCTGTAGAATGTTCTTCCGACCCTGGTGTTGCGGATTGCGGATGTACATTGGCGGTAGTATGACACGTGAGCCTATTGGCCTTTTGTCTACTTTAAAAAAAATACTGAGGAGTTTCTAAATCATCCATCTGTTTTAAAGAAATGCTTTAACTGAACCGAATTTACGGAACAAGCGTTACATAACTGTGACACGCTTATAGATATAATGACAACAAAGAATTTTCGTAACATAAAAATATGTAATAAATATGTATGTATTAAAATTTCTTGGGACTTGATGACAGCGTTACCTACCGTACAATTAAATCTGCCATCAAGATTCTGCATAATCACTTATATTATAGGCATAAAAGGCATTTATTTTCTCAAAATTGATTCCTTTAGAATTCTTTTTGATGTCATTTCTAATAACTACTAGATACTACTACCGCTTCGGGTAACAAATGGCGCTCTGAGAGAGAAGAAGCGGCGCAAGAAACTCTCCCAGCATTATTTTTTTGCACTCTTTTCAATAAAAATATACAATATTGTACAGTCATTTGTATCGCTATAAAATAATCACAATCTAGTTCCAGGCTGTCCGATCATTTAGATATTCAGCTGTGGAGTAATAGGATTTACGAAAGAGCCATTTTTTTATAAAACATTTAAATTTATTTATAGATAATGCCCGAACAGTGGCTGGGACTTTATTATAGAAGTGTATAAATTTACTTAAAGCTATTATGTATCTTATGAAGCCTACTAGAATTAGTTACAAGCAATCCCTTATTTCTAGTGTTATAATAATGATGACTTAATAAGTAACATGCGAAGCAAAAAATGTCGTCTCAATATTGAACAAGAAAGTCTCCTATCTTGCAGATAAACGCATATTTAATATCGTTATCTGGAGTCTTTGACCTTCCTTCCCTACAACTTCCTCTATTCCAATACGCTTCACCGACAACAATGCTACATTATAGTCATTCAGCTGTTTGACATTGAAATACCTCGATATAAAAAGTATTTCGTGAACCAATCAAATAACATTAAGCACATTACGTCACAGATACTGTCATGAAATTTAAATTTAGATTTGAAAACAACTTATTGAAATACAGAATCTACTAACGAGTTTGTAGAAATTCCTCGCAGAGTTGAGAATGATGGGAGTAAGAAACTCAACCTTCCTATAATATTCCATTTAAATGAAAAATAAAACTATTTCATATACACGGTGTCCCAAAGTTATGGGACATGAAGGGAAAGTACCTTAAATATCGTAGATAGGGTATTTTACTGAAAGAAGACTTTGTGTTATTTTTAAAAGTAGGTATATCTGCATTCAAAGATTTTCTAAAAATTACTTGTCTCGTCTGGGAATCGAACCGACTTAAATGTAAAAAAAAACACCCCTACTTCTATGATGCCAATCGAAAGATTGGGCAAAAACTAATAACTCTTCTTAAGTAACATAGTATTTTAAAAGAAAGGAGCAATGTAAAAGTTTATTTATGAGTACCTATACCATAAAAGCGTTTATTTCAAGTCTTTTAAATTTCACACCACATGTTTTGTACATTTTCTGTGTCGAAGCAAAAGTAAGGATTTTTAAGAAAAAACTTAAACGCTGGTTAAGCGAGCGATTCCTAATGATCCTAAATGCGAGGAATGTGATGGTAAAAATGTGAAACTTTTTATAGATAATAATTAATTAAACAATATTTATTTTATTATTTTGTTAATTAATATGTTATTGCTACTTATGTCAGTAGCAGACATATTTCAGCCTAATTATTGAATTTTATTGTGTATTAACTTATTTCATTTATGTATTTTATTAATTTGCATGCCTAGGTAATCTTGGCAAAACATGTGAAACTGTATTATTGTACCATCGTTACATACCATGTTTATACGCAAAAAAAGAATATGATTTATTGATAACAATTGAGCTGAAAAATTGAGCCCAACAAAAAATTATGATTGAACATAAAACAAGGCTAATATACGTATAAAACTGTAGTTCGTTCACTGACAACCAATGAGCAATGAAATCAAGCGCGTTGATCATGACAGAACAGAAAGCATGACCAAATTATACAATCTGTGGCACAATTACCAGCACTACAATTGAGTACGTGATCATACACGTTCAGTTTTTGCTGTTTTGTAATAACACTTAAAACAGTAATAACATTTTCATGGAAATGATGCGATGGAGCTACATTACCGTAATAATAGGAGCATTAGTCGCCCAGAACTTAGAATTATTTCAGAGGGGGCAAATGAGCAAGTTCAAGGCAATATTAGGTAAAAACCAGTCATATATGGACAGATGTTTTGTCTGCTTTCGGTGTAAGAGTATGCTGTAGGCTTGATGTACAGAGTAAAAAGGAATAGTACAGAAGGTTTACTATTTACATCTTTTAAAAAAATTATGCTATTTTGTGTGTCCGGTAATAAGATTAATTTGAAATCGTAGGTAGTCAGTTCGTAGCTGCGTTCAAATCGAATCAAAATCACTGTATTCATGTAGGTAAAAGTTTTTTTTAAATTTGATAATATTTTTTTAATATTATCGTTTTTATATACTACGATACTAGCGGTGTTTTCAGTTCGAGCTATACTTTTCATTCATAATATAAATTAAATTTACATGTGAGGGATAATAAGAAAACAATGAAAAACAATTTAAGAAAAAAGGTATCTTCACATAATTATTAAGTATGATAAAACTGATTAAGTGCCTATTTGCATAAATAAGTATTGATTTTAGTTGTGCACTTATTAGTTAATGGATCACTATTTTAAGTTTATTACTTTCATTTTTATTTATACTTTCTGCTAAATAGATCTTTAAAATGTAAACGGTATTTTGTTGATAATTCTAAAAATCCTGAGATTTCATTAGATTTTCTAAATCCAGCCGCATCCCTTAGAAGAGTCCAAATATCCTGAGATCTCAGGACAAATCCTGAGATTTGGTAACCAAATAGTGTGGAGGCGACATATTATGTTTAACACGGCTAATAAACTTCTACTACCAACATAGTTATCGTACAGAAATTGCACTATTCAATTACCACCTGACCAGTTTATTTGTAAGTTAATTTGTAGTGACAAGCTATCCGCAAAAAATGCATAAGTCATAGCATTGTGGGCGAACTAAATGTGCAGCTGGCATAACGGTCGCGTGTCATCTGCTCATCGCCATACGCCACGCTACGCTTGGCTGTTTAGCGCGTGCCTTTGCCCGTCGTCATGCATTTGACGTATCTAATATCCATTAGCTTGTAATCTGTCTATATCGCACTTGATCTTTGCGCTGTGGCGGGAAAAACACCGATAAAAGGTTATATTAAAAATAAAAATTGATTAATCACTGTTAACGAGATTATGTTCTCATTAGGTTCTCCGTGTCGGTAAATACATTTCGACTAAACAAAATATATTCCTGACCTACGTTATGAAAATACCAAAAAGCGTGACATCACGAGAATGATAAGTGTCGTTTTTAAATATTTTTGTTTGATAATGTTTTTTACTTTAAGTTTGAAGCCTTGCTACCAATGCTCTTTAATCTAAATTCTAAATAAAAAAAAATGTATTATGTATAAAATATACTTTTTAAGCTAATTAATAAATTTACTCTTTATAAAAAATAAATGCAGTTTAACTCTTAATTCTCAATTTTAATATTTTCATAAATTCACTTGTCAGTCATCACTTATTTAGTATCAACCAAATTTGTACTTTTGTAAAATCAAAAGTTCTTTCCTTTTGTTGTTACATGTAAACCTTTTAATAAACCAGTTAACAAGATATCACAAAAATACACAAATTATATGCATTGAATTATCAAAATTAATATATTTTATATAAATAGTAATTAATAAGCTATGTTTTATGATAATTAATATGAGTTGCGTATTAAAATTTTACGTAACATTTGAAAATATAAGTAACCGTTACGTAAGGAAGTCGTTATAAAATCAATAGTGTCATCATTTTGTGATTTGTTGTACGATCTCTATGGTTACAGCCAGGTGTTACAATTTCGCTTGTTCCCTTGCCGCGAGCCGTGTCCCTATTTCTACATATATACAGGATGTTGTAAGTAATCTTTCAAAAAGTATTACGTGAGATAAAACTAACGTAATGCTATATAAAAAAAATAACAAATAATTTGGTAATTATATATACTCTATATATTTATTAATTTAATAATGTTAAGAAGAATTATGTTTATCTAAATATAAAAAGAATTGGCCTCATTTTTACTTTCATACTAGGTAACTACTTTTGAAATAGTATTTCATTCCTTATACAAGTTGTACACGAAATTCTTTGAAAACCAAGGAATTTCGTGGAGGAACACTCACATCCCGATAATGAGGATGATACTTAGTTTGTTTGGTCCAATGGTGGAATTCGAAGCCCGTGATAAATATGGTAGAAGATACAGAAAGAAGCGTTATGTCTCGGCATTGCGAAGCAGAATCGATCGAGCCGTTCACATAGTTATAAATTTTGCTCGTAATAATTCAAGGCATTACCGCAATATCATAGTATTTAATATAAAAAGACGATGAAAGCGAAGTAATATTAATGAGCATAAAATGAGTTTGTTGCTTTATGCATGACAAATATTTAATGACCTCTCATTATTACAACCAGATTATTTAAGCCAGAAACTTTCATATTTTGTTATTCTTAATGCATAATATAAATCAATAATTAATTTAAAACATAACATTCCAATGAAGACTATATTATAAACAGATCTTTAAAAACACTTTTTATATTAGACTACAGTAGAGGACTACTACCAAGCACTGATAAAATTGACCTTATTTTTTTATGAACAAATGTGACGTGGCGATTAGGTATATGTCCTAGTGATATGTTAAATGCCCTGTCCAATACATTGCAGTTCCGCTCAGTATTCTTGGTTCAACAAAATTCTGTGGGGCAACGCAATTGCGCTTTCTTTGAGCTCACTTTGGGTCAAGCGTTAAGTTGTAAGATCTCATTAGGCCTGTAATTTCACTAGCTACGGCGACTTTGAAACCGAAACACAATAATGCTTATAGATTACTGCTTCACAGTAGAAAAATCTACCAATTAACACCGTCTTCCGGCTGATATGATGATGACTGTCTGCCTTTGCTTGTATTAAGCTAAATTCGACATGGGTTTATTAAATACGAGCACCTTAAACAATATCAAAGGTTAGTAAATCCCTAGGGCTATGGTAGAACATAGGGATCACCTACGATACTTAAGTTAGTAATTTAAAAGAAATATTTATAATGATGATTCAAAAGCCTTTAGTTTATGCCTAATTGAATAAAGTTTATTTGACATTGATCACGTAACTCACATGTTTGTTTGTCGGAATTTTACCATTAAACATTCATATCACCCGATTGATAATCTCATAGAATTTCAAATACAATGAGGTTGAGAAGAATATATCATAAATTCAAATAAAAAAAAGTAAATCGGTTAACATGTACCTCTTATTGTCATTAAACCAATGAGCACTAAGAGCTAATAATTAGTAAATAATTAAAGAGAGTTTATAACACATCATTTACTTACGATTTTGCACCTATTAGTATTTATAAGCCATATTGTTAATGTATCGATCACAGAGTTGAAACACTTGTGTCTATACGCGAAATCATTATGCGAATGACGTTAACTGTAATTACCGTGAAAATTCATTTTGTATTAGTCACTATCAATTATTATGCGGAAAATAATAGTTTAAATGTCTAGTATTAATAGCTTTTTATGGTGGTAACTCAAATGCCTGAGCATGAATATTGTAATTTTTTAGTAGAAAATTTTAAAATTAAGTTAAAAATCTGAAGACGGACAATTAAATAATGCAGAATTTTTAACACACCGGATCACATCTGAGCTGTGATTGAAAGATTTCTGTCTTAAAAGTATTGCATGATTATTATAAGTTTAATTTAAAATTAAAAAGGTAGTTTTGCTTAAAATATGTAACTTACGTGTTGTTATGGACAATTTACCTGTTATCTTAATAAATATAAATTACGTGTGACGTTGTTTGTCCGCGATGGACTCCTAAACTAATGAACGGATTTTAATGGGGATTACTTCATGGAGTGCAGTTTAGTCCAACTTGAGAGATAGGATAGTTTTTATTTCGGTTTGGGATCCATAATTATTTTTGTTTTCAATATTTGTATGGACATATTTTTTTATGGGAGAATTTAGTGACGCACGGTTTTACAGTTCCACTGTAAAACAATTTCATTATAACAACAGAGAGAATTTTTTACGAAATAATTGATGTTTTGAAATATTAATGGCATATTCCTATCAAACCGTTTTTTTTTATTATCTACAGAACAACGTCTGTCGGGTGAGTTAGTTTTTATATATATTTCAGCCAAGTGATATGAAAAACGTCATTATCATTATATTTTTATAAATAAATTGTGCGTGTGATAATTATGTCAAACCTTATAGTTTAACCTTCTAAAAGGTTAGGCTTCAAAAAAAAAAACAAAATAAAGATACAAATATATTAAGACTTAAGAGGCTTAAACATTCTTGATTGTGTAAGCAGAAAAGCTAATAATCGAATTAGTGTACTTAAGCTTTGGAAAGTAATTTAAATTAACTACATAGTTATCTAATTCATGCTTAATTAGATTAAATTTAATGATATTATTGATGCAATGCAATTTATTGATGAATAATGATTTCATTCAGTTGCAGGTAATGTAACCTATCATCATCGCGTGCTATAAAAGTAAATGAATGCATTGAAAAACAGATTTTTCTAAGTTTTTTTGAAAACTAACAGGTGAACGTTAATTCTTAATATATTTCATTGCTTTCTTTACTAAATTTTATAAATATTAAAAAATATGAAAAAGTTGCAACACGCTGTATACTGTGTGCGTTCCCGACACCCGGCGATACTTACTTGCTTCTAAACATCTGCTCGCCTTATTTGTGATGTCCATCGAAATGTTTTAAACATTTATATACGAGTATTGTAATACTTGTTAGACGTTGAGAAAGTTGTCTTGCTCTGATAATGTTACATGATAAAAATAATGTAATTCTAATTCTACTGTAACAAACAATACTGAAATTTTTTTCGCATAAATCAAATCAAAAGCATTTTAAGTTTATAGGTAAATCATATTTTCATACAGCTCATTTGGAAGGCACATTTCCTTAGAGAAGAATGAGCAAGAAACTAATAATGAGAAGGTATTATATCTTCTTTCTGGGATGGAGTTAAAAACTAAAAGTACCGGTTACCGAATACCTCCTAACAGACATTGCCGCCCTTTCGAGCCAATGTGTAATAAAGATGATTTCAGAAAACAGATCAAAGAAAGAAAGAGTTTCTTGCGCCGCTTCTTATCTCTAATTCAAATTTAAATTTTGCCTATAATGGCCTTTGAAACTAAAAGTAGACTAGTAAGTGGTTTGGTACTTTCTGTCATATTTATTTTTTCAGGGATTCGGATTGGACAGAGTGGGAAATTTGTCTTCAGTAATTGCGCAACCCGCGTCGGCAAGAAAGCGAGTAAGTATCATCTATTTTCAGGCTCAAGAAACTTACAACAGTTCCCGTGTTAATGAAAGAGACACGAGTATTATTAGTGGATCGCTGCCTGTTCTCACGTTTGGAAAAGAATCTCTTCACTAAGTTGTCGCAGTGACAAGAGCTGTCAAAGAGAACGACTCCCAGTGATAATATTATAACTAACAGTTCTATAAACAGTTAATATTACATTGATTACAGTATACGTTGGATCGTTGTTGTACTTATTATTTTTCAAATCACATGCTTTAACTAAAAAATCATAAACCCCCCTCGGTATACTAAATTATAACCTTAACCATCGGTTACTATTACTCCAAATAACATCATTTTTGTTTCCAAGTAGAAAAGAAAAATACATCGGGTTGTCTTAATTATTTTTCAGTCCTCAATTATTATTAACTAATTATTATTTTAACCTTTAAATACGACTAGTACGCCTTGGTCACCCACTTTGACAACATGATCAAGGTCGATTGCATGTTTTACCGCCTTAAGCACTTCGTTTTTGTTTTTTTTAAATAAGGAACGAGACGTGCATCACGTTCAGCTGATGGTAATTGATACGCCCTGCCCATTACAATGCAGTGCCGTTCAGGATTCTTGAAAAACCCAAATATTCTGAACGGCACTACAATCGCGCTCGTCACCTTGAGACGTAAAATGTTAAGTCTCATTTGCTCAGTAGCTACACTAGCTACAGCGCCCTTCAGAACGAAACAGTAATGTTTACACATTACTGCATCACGGCAGAAATAGGCGCCGTTATGGTACCCAAATCTAGCCGGCATCCGGTGCAAAGGAACCTCCCACAAGCGAGTAGAAAGTAGATTACATAACGCGAAGAAGACGTCGATTATTGAATATGGAAATGATTTGAAAGCTATTATGTATACATGCGTGCATATTTTTGATAAGTCCATCAGTTGATGCTGCTTAGGTGGATACCTCTACGTTGCATTCTTCAGCCGTGAAGCAATAATGTGCAAGCATATACAACAACAATATAGTGCAGATTAGATACCCTTAGATGTCGGACCTAGTGTATTACTGAGCTGATGAGTTTTAACGTCTTGTACCAAAGTGACAAGCGAAATATTGGGTTGAATTAGAAGTCCTGATCGGCACTGCATTGTCATACCATAAAGGAACGTCTTTCTAACACCAGCAACCAACAGAAACTTGTTATACCTACTACTCTCTTAAGTCGCGTCAGTAAGTCTTTTCTCGGGCGATGTATGAATATGCTTTTAAAACATGATCGCAGAAAATATTCCCAACAAACATCTTAAGAAATTCAAAAGAATTTTTCAAGTTTTTTTTTGTATTAAAGGTAAATAAATAAATTTCTTAATGATACCACAGAATGGGAATGGAGCGACCACACTCAGGCTATCTAATAATAAATTTAGTGTACGATATTTCAGAGAAATCTGAAACGCTTTATATGAGGGTTGGGTTCGTCCTTGAAACACTTGAACTGTAGAGCAAAGCCACACATTCAGATTTCAGACGGTAAGGGCTAAGGATGATATATATATAAGATTGTAGTATGTATAGTGAATGTGGAATTCGGCGGCAGGAATCAAGTCTGCGAAACACTCTTTGTGATAAACGCGGTAGAATACCCGAAAAGAAGTGACGTCTCATCGCAAGTTATCTCTGTGTATAAAGCACAAAAACGGTAAAAAAATAGGTACAGACATCCATAATATATCGTTGGAAAGGTCTTGATGAGAAAAGCATATAATTGTTTCGAGTTTGGGTTTTCAGGTGGTCGGAATCAAAAGCTATTCAGGTTAAACCATTTCAAATAGAGTAACATTAAAATATGGTTTGTTCACAAGAACGGGCTACTAGTAATGTGTGAAATTACTGGGCAAATTAGACTTAACATCTTATGTCTCAAGGTGACGAGCGCAATTGTAGTGCCGCTCAAATTTTTTTTTCAAATGGCTTGAGCGGCACTGCATTGTAATGGGAAGGGCGTATCAATTACCATCAGCTGAACGTCCTGATCGTCTCGTCCCTTATTTTCATAAAAAAAATAGTCGTATATAATATGTAGATATACTCTTTTTATGTTAGTTGAAAAGGGCGTTAATATTTCCTTATGATTACTCAGTATCATTAAACCCGCGCTGTTTTTAGGGCAAATTTCTTAGTTGGGATATATCTATACGAAATGATAATAAAAAAAGGGAATAAGTGTATCAGCCTTCTTAACGCTCCGTTGACCGTAAAGTCATAGGGCACGCGCCAACACCACACCATGTGGCTGATAAGGCACCGACCATAGCATTGTGAAATAAAAAAGTAAAACACTGGTGCCACGCGCTGTTGTTTTTTTTATATCCGCGTGCGTAGGTATTATTGTTTATATCAATACTTTTAAGTATTGGTGTAAACACAGTATTTGCATTTTTATTTTAAAGACTGGGACTTTGTTACTTGAGCCTAAGAGAGGTTTTTCTTGTCTAACGACTATATTAAAAAATGACTCAATTACTAGTAAAAATTTAAGGATTAATTACACAAATCATAGAAGTGAGGGTTATCGCTTTAAAAACATAACAAATTGCTTAGATTTGCAAGAGCGACATCTCAAGTCAATTTCCTAATATGAAAATATTGGGGATGAGCAGGTTATCAAATATAAAGTAGATCCTGTAGATGAAGCCATAACCTGAGAGTTGAACAAAGCTTACATTATTTAATGACGATACGTCACTCGAACGAATGGCTCAGTTGGAAAGAGCGCTCGCACGGAACGCGAGAGGCCGTGGTTTCGGTAATTGATACCCCCTACCCATTATAATGCAGTGCCGCTCAGGATTTTTGAAAAACCCACAAATTCTGAGCGGCACGACAATTGCACTTGTCACCTTGAGACATAAGATGTTAAGTCTCTTTTGCACAGTAATTCCACTAGCTACGGCGCCCTTCAGACCGAAATACAGTTATGTTTACACATTACTACTTCACGGCAGAAATAGGCGCCGTTGTGGTACCCATAATCTAACAGGCATCCTGTGTAAAGGAGCCTCCCACTGGTACGTGGATGCTTGCAGACCTTGCAAGCTTTCTGGGCGGCCCAAATGACGCTGGGCTTCTTGTATGGGCTAGTGTCTTAGCCATGCCCGCGTCGAACGTATATCTATCGCTATAGATATAAATGTTCGAGCACTTTTTGCCTAAAGTGTTGGGAAAACCTTGCCTTTAGTACCTTATGACTATTATTATTGTATTCATAGGGTTTTATAGGGGAAAATATTTATAAATGGGCTGTTGTTATATTATGTATTGTACAAGAGTTAAGGAAAACACGTAATTCATTCGATTACACGCAGGCGTAAACTATAAATAGATCGGTCATGCATCAATAACGTTCCAAATTGTAATCTTTTTCCGTATATCTTTTTGGATACAACAATTAAATAATAATAATAAGCCATTTTATTTTTATTTAAGCCGTACTAAAAATAATTACCGTTTGAAAAACCAAGAACCTTAAGCTATAAAGTATAAACTATGAAATGTCTCTTAGTTCGGCGTGCCGATTGGCAAAGGCCTCCTCCAACGATTTCTACTCTTTTCTGTTTTTTTTTATAGAATAGGAGGACAAACGAGCGTACGGGTCACCTGTTGTTAAGTGATCACCGCCGCCCACAATCTCTTGCAACACCAGAGGAATCACAGGAGCGTTGCCGGCCTTTAAGGAAGGTGTACGCGCTTTTTTTGAAGGTACCCATGTCGTATCGTCCCGGAAACACCGCACAAGGAAGTTCATTCCATAGCTTTGTAGTACGTGGAAGAAAGCTCCTTGTAAACCGCACTGTGGAGGACCGCCACACATCCAGATGGTGGGGGTGATATCCTAACTTGTGGCGTGTTGTGCGAAGGTGGAATTCGGCGGCAGGAATCAGGTTGAACAGCTCTTCGGAACAAATGTTTTGGGCAACTCTGCTCCAGTTAGGTTCTGCTGTCAATTTTATTTCATCTTCCCACCTGATTACTGTAGTTCAAACTGTTATGCCTTCATTGTCAATCTGCTTTCAAGCAAATCAGTTTGAATCGCACATAGATGTTCAATTTAAGCGGTAGCTTTGACAATTACAAAGAATTAATACATTGCTATGAATCACCTGACTGCTACCAGTTACCGGCAGCTCAATGAGCCCTGTTGACCTTGACAATTAATCGTTTAAGGCTCTGACATTTAGATGAACGTTGGCAGCTGCGGTGTACATCGGCAATTTGTTTCAGTGCAGATGTTTCTAGCCAACGATCGAGCCCTTTGACATTTTCCTTTTTTCACTTAGAATTTTCTGGAATGACGGTTATAAACGATCATAATAAATAACCTATTCTTAGAGGTAAATTTTTCTTTCTGGCTGAAATTAATACCGCTGAGATTTGTAAGTCTACATGCAGAATGGATCTAAAGCCCAACCTCACGGCTTAGCGTAAGGGCGATATTTCACCGAGACACCATGGCTACATGGTGGCGCGACATGTTAGGATAGGTTTTGCCAGTGGAGGCTCCTTTGCACAGGAAGCCGGCTAGATTATGGATACCACAACGGCGCCTATTTATGCCGTGAAGCAGTAATGTGTGAACATTACTTTGGTCGGTTTGAAGGGCGCCGTAGCTAGTGAAATTACTGGGCAAATGAGACTTAACATCTTATGTCTCAAGGTGACGAGCGCAATTGTCGTGCCGCTCAGAATTTTTGGGTTTTTCAAGAATCCTGAGCGGCACTGCATTGTAATGGGTAGGGCGTATCAATTACCATCAGCTGAACGTCCTGCTCGCCCCGTCCCTTATTTTCATAAAAAAAAATGTTCCTACAGAGCTGTATGGTGTCTCACTCACTCGGCCGCCGGTGACGCTTCCACCTTAATGTATGCAACACGTTTGCACTGTTGTGATTTGTTTTTTAATTTCGTTTGTTAATTGCATACGATGGATAATTTAGATACAGAAAGGTTTCTATCGAAATTCAAAGTAGACCATCAATTTAGGATAACTCTTCATCAGATGATTCCGATAGAGATTTAAAAATGAAACGCTCAGGCTAAATAAGGATGAACGCATCACTGTTTCTTTTTTCTCGTGAACTTTCTTTTTCTACTTACATACAACAGTACTAGTGCTATCTCTTTGAGGTAAATTTTGGTACTGGCTCATTGTGATGTGGCGACTCTGGTGTCTAGTTTGGTAGCTTACGCACACCACGGTGGCGCGACTGGTTGCGCCGCCATGGAGTACCGGTGAAATACAGCCCTTAGGGGCTATACACGTCGTTAATAATATTTAGAATATTATGGATTTCCGCAAATTAATGCCTAATTCAGTACACGTTTTGGCGGAGTTTAGAACTCAAATTACCTCGAATTTTAATTATTATTATAAAATTACAAAAATAAAAAAAATATTTAGGGTAACTCGATCTATACAGCAAAGGCAACAATTTTGAGCAAGAAAGCTGAAAAAGTATTGAGAAGGTAAGTACATAGGGTTCGGCGACGCAACAAGTTGATCCGTTGTCTCTCACCACGTTGCCCTCAGGTCTATCTTCGAAAAAGTATAAGTTAATTCAACTCTTTTTAAAATTCAGCTACGCTCCTGTCATTCCTAGGTGTATCAAGAGAGTACGTCCCGCAGTAACCACATAAACAGGTGGTATGTTTGCTCGTTTATCGTCTTCTTGCATAAAAAAAAATGGTACGCAACGGAAGCGCTACGGTATGATCCAAGACTCATGAAAGTATGTAAAAAGCTCTCAAGACTCGACAATCACGTCATCTACGACAATAACGGCGGTAATTACAAAACAAATACAACACGTGCGCATACCGAGAGAATGATTATGTTCTTATGCGAACTCCTAATGTGGATTGCTCACAGCACAAAGAACATTCCTATTATTACTAGAATGTAGAACGTAAGCCGCTGGAAATGGTTACGTGTTTCGTTTTTTACCAGACTATCTTTAGATTTTAATTGGTCTATCATTTTGTTAACGTGATTGGTGTTAAGTAAATAAGTGTCGTATATTGAGCACCAGTTTATTTATTTATTTACTTATTTGGAGTAAAATAGAGAACAATTATTTAAATAAAACACTTTTAAAGGATTAAAAAGCGTGTAATTGTAACGGTTTTACATTAGATGTTTGCGTAAAAGTTACATTTTTATTTTAGTTAACCCGACGTTTCAAGACCTTTCCAGATCGCGTTTTCAGGGGGACTGGAGATGAAGTGAGTCACAGAAAGTATTTGTCATAGTTATCATTATGAAGTTTAGCGCCATTTATTTCCTCGGAGGTGGTATTTGCACAGATGGTTTTTGACAAAATTTACTGACAGTGTTCTCTTCTTTTTTGGTATGTGTAGTTATGGGTTTTAGGGTTTTTTTATCCAATGTAAAACCGTTACAATTACACGCGATTTAACCCTTTAAAAGTGTTTTATTTAAATGTGTAACAACTCGCTTTAATCAAAGAAAATACTAAGAACAATTATTATCTAATATCTAGGTGCATATAAATGGAATATAATATATTAAGCTAAATCAATTGTTGCTCAGAAATTTCTCATTAAGATTTAAAGTTTCTAATGTGACAAGAACAGTATGATTAACTATTAATTTTAAATTTTAACAATTACTTAGAGAGAATATTATAAAAGCAACTAATTTTTCAGAATTTATAAGCTTCATTATAGATCATGTATTGTACTAATTCTTTTTTTGTTTTGTTGTTGGACCTGAATAGAGATAAAATTATTTAATTTTTATACATCTTGCTCTGATGACGTCATGTTCATTTTTTATTCTATCCACTATAGGGGTGAAATCTTTAAAAATCCCTCCAAAGTTGAAGTTCGTGTCCTTAGCGGGTTAGGCTAAATAAACAGCGTCAGTTAGTCGGGATACGTAATTTTATACCTTTAGCCAGGAACGGTCTTCTGAATCCAGCCCTGACCCGCCGGTAGTAAAATATATTTGCCGTAGACAGTTCGCAACAAAAGCCTTGCTAGTTGAATGAAACTAAGACTAAGAGAATATATAATGAAAATGGTCTTTGTTTGAGGCTCGATCACGCCCAAACCACTGATCGTATCGACACGAAACTACCACCATTCGATGCGAAATTTTTCCTAGATGGCTACTTATTGTTTTGATTGTATTTGTAATAAGATGAATGAAAATGAATTTATTTTCTTTTAAAAATCGCCCAGCGAGCGGGCGGGAAGGTGCAAACTTATATGTAAAATAGACAAAATACGCTTGATTACCAATTACTTTTTAGACACCTTCTCGATTATGGACCTGATGGTTAGTTTGACTGTGCTGTTTACAATCTTAGCCTCGTGATTGGGGCCTTGTACATGTCCGTTCGTCTTCTTACTCCAATCAGCCCAGACCATCTCGGAACTCTACCAGCCTTTTCAAATGGAGATCAGGGGTATTGTGCCTATTGTTCGACCACATTCCTGCATTCTATAAGCACGAAATTATAACACTAGAAATAAGGGAATGCTTGTAACTAATTCTAGTAGGGTTCATAAGATACATAATACCTTCAACGGTATACACTTTTATAATAAAGTCGTATAAGTATGTATTATTATATCAATAAAATTTCACAAAATAACACCAATCTCTAAAACCTTGTAGATTACTTATCTGAAATATTTATCCGACAAAGACAAGTTGATTGCTCCACGCATTTTTAAGATATTTAAAGTGTTTTTTTGTATTCTTACTTTGGTATAGAAAGGGTAAAGTTGCTCAAATAAAAGAAAAGATAAGCTGAGGTCAGAATACTTAGAAATTTCAAGGGTTTTATTTAAATGTCGTACTTCTTACGACGTGTTTGGGAAATAATTATTATGAGAGTGATTTTTATTCAAAGTTATACGGGCCGATTTTTGACTCTATGAAACTATTGGAAAATATCTCTCTACTATTTTGTAAAGTTTTACCTATATTCTAGAGCCAGTGGGAGGCTCCTTTGCATAGGGAGCCGGCTAGATTATGGGTACCACAACGGCGCCTATTTCTGCCGTGAAGCAGTAATATGTAAACATTACTGTGTTTCGGTGTGAAGGGCGCCTTAGCTAGTGAAATTACTGGGCAATCGAGACTTAACATCTTATGTCTCAAAGTGACGGCCGTAGTTGTAGTGCCATTCAGAATGTTTTGTGTATTTCAAGAATGTAATGGCTAGGACGTATATCAGCTGAACGTCCTACTTGTCTCGTCCCTTATTTTCATAAAAAAAGATAAATTAGCATATGACACAGAGTATACAGAGTTTTGTATTTTAAAAATAGTTTTAACTTTTACACTGTGGTCACAATGCCGCGATATGGCGAAGATTGAATATCACTTAGCAAAAAGGTGCCAATATTCATGAACAAACTATAATTAATTTTCATAAATATACTAGATTTTCCGGTACAATAATATTATGCCTAGCAAAGACTTTTCGCAAAGGTACCTAGAGTATGTATAAAATTGTAATAAAAATTGCTTAGCTTTTCGTTTTATTTGTATCTGGTTGGTTTTTATGACATTAAATGATTAAATGTCAAAAAAAGAAACAAATTAGTCGATCATTTTTCCAGCTATTTTTCATTTGTCTTTATTTTTCTTTCATTAAACGGAGCTCTAAATTTTATCAACATTTTTTTGCCCATAAACCTAACGGGGTTTTTCTTGTAATCAAGTATATTGAAATATGATTTAAATATTCTTCTATTGTATTTTGGTTTGAGCTTGGTGGTCTTGTTACCAATGCTTTAAAAGTTTAAATAAATAAAACCTACTCTAACTTAAATTAAAAAAAAAACATTAGAGAAATGTTGTTTCCAGATGTTTTTCAATTGTTTTTTATTCCTCGAAAAGGATTGAGAGTGAGGGAGAGAGGACAAAGATAATAAATTTGTATTTATGTGTAAAGCGATTGGTTAAGTGCCTATGTCTTATCCCAGTTCATTGAACAGAAACACGATCTCAATGATAATTGGCCATAACTCAAAGATGGTGATTATAATTGTAATAAAAAACAGGTGATTTCTGCCACACTCTATTTATTTCACATTCCGACCATTAACTTCTACAACGTATCCAACTATTGAATGCATTATTCATGCGTGTGCTATAAATGACCACGCGCAAGAGTATAACTTTTTATTTTACGTTGTCAGCGGTTGTCAAATATAAATCGCCATATTAGTATTACTCTTTGGTGTTCGCTCTGTCAAAGAATATATCATACATACATGTAGCTCTTTGACAAATAATTTATAAGACTGAATCCCGCAAAACAGCAGTGCAGCCTAGCGAAACTCTCTAAGAATTGTATGAAACGTGCAGTCATTGATAGATTGACAGTTGACGGCTATAATCTTGCAAATAACGGAGATCGATCGAAATCCACTACGTTTTAAGCAACTGTTCGCTTTTAAACTAAGCCGGAACTTCTTCGCCAATCGCTATACTGAAGGTACTAAGTACTACTTTCAAACTTATGTCAAATGACTGCACGTTTCATACTAAACTAAATTTCAAATTTTACTTAGGCAGTCCCGCCTCTTACGTAGTATTTATATCCTCTTTGCAGCAGTATGCTTGTATCATTCAGTTCTGGTCTGAAAAAGGTCCGGGAAAAAAGGGTTTTAATTGAAACAAAAGCCGTCAATCTTTTGAATTATGATCAGTAATCGGTTATTAGTGCATCACTATATCATTGCTATTGCGGACATCAAATTCAAATACAAATATTTTTATTCAAAATAGGATGTGAAATCACTTATTGAAAGTCAAAAAACTACCACCCATTCCAAAATGAATGCCTCTGGCCTGAGAAGAATGGGCGCAACAGACTCAGCGGGATTTTTTTTATAAAAAATATTTCCGGCAAAAATATGTTTTACAATTAAAGTAACATTTACAAAGTAACATTGTACAATTAAAGTTATTATTTAATAGCCTGAGGGCGGTCGCTCCATTCCCAATCTTTGGTATCATTAAGAAAGTCATTTATGTTATAGTAACCTTTACCACACAAACGTTTTTTAACAATTCTTTTGAATAACGTAATACTTTTGCTTTGAACATTTTCTGGGATTTTGTTGTAAAAGCATATACATCGCCCCACAAACATCACTATACAACATGTTGAAATATTTTTTACTGATATCTTGTTATTTTGTATAACACTTTTTACGTCAGAGTGACTTATTATTTAAAGCTATAGACACATTACAAAAAAAATTGATTGGAAATTTACTTTTCCCATATTTGTCATTCATTCCAAATCTTCGAACACTTAGTGTATTATGTATCTCACAATAAATAGTTCAAGAATCGAAGTATTGAAAAAAGTGGTGACCTACCCGCTTCTGGCGTGACTTTGGAATCAAATAGATGGTTCTTTTAATTCAGGACCGATTCTCTATCACCTAATGTGAAGGTTGTGAGTGCCGGCGTACTTACACTTACATGACATAAGTGTTTGGTGGTTACGCTGTGTCACTGTTTTTATTATACGATATGATTCAGAACATACTGTCACACAATGATATGTGGACTGTAAAGCGTCCTACTTAATTATTATTTTCTATAATAGTTTATGGATGAATCAATAAAAATAACGTTAATTCAAGAGTGTATCTTAACAATAATTCAGAGCATTAAAACAAAGTGATTAATAAATCGCGTGTGTAAGACGTAGCTGCTGTCAGGCGTATAAACCTGGCCTATTGTCATTTATTGCCTAACAACAAGAGGCTCAATCAAATAATATTGTCCCTTATTGTTCCGCTTCTACGAAAAGTGTACAATTTCTACGTCCCAGCGTGTTTCCTGTTTTGATTAAATTGACGCAAGGGCCGAGTTGCGGCGATTATCTGCGGTTTACCGACGTCAATAATGTTTTTATTAGTCGTATAGAGACACTAGCATGTCTTGTTGGTTACTTTAATGTATTATCGTTCAAGGAAAAAGTGGTAAGCCATCGCTTTGTAGATGCTTCGAGGGCCCCAGAATTTTTAAGTGGTACTTATTTTTTTTATTAAATTCAGTACAACAACAATTACATTTAAATTTTTCGGCGTTTATTGAATTATCAACATATAAAATCTCCGTAATAAATCGCTCCCTCTGTAGGAGTGTACCGCATTCAGTAGTTTAAATGGCGCGGGGTTCGTCTATAAGCGAAATAGCGGTATTGTCACAACACAGGAACAATTATTAGACAGCTGAAATTCTGACGTAGAGCCGCAACAGTTGTTGCTGTTTTGGCGGAATCCAAAACATAAAAAAACATGTTGTTGCATCTTGTACGATAGTACCTTTTCTTATGCAAGTCCCACTCGTAATTGTCCGGTTTTTGAGCTTATCGCGCTCAGACGGACAGACGCGTAAAACTCTTTGTATAATACCTGATATAGTATGACGATACAAGTAATGTACGAAGGAAACCCTGCGCTGGCCACTTTCAACAAGACATTCACAAGTGTAAATTGTTTATGAATGACCAGTTGAGTTGGTACTTACAAGGACTGAGTTATGTTTGAGTCATAACCTTCGTTGTAACTGACTCAAGTAATTCACAAAGTAGTTTCTCGTATATCTTAATATTATATATAAATTACGTGACACGTTGTTTGTCCGCGATGGACTCCTAAATTAATGAACGGATTTTAATGGGGATTACTTCATGGAGTGCAGTTTAGTCCAACTTGAGAGATAGGATAGTTTTTATTTCGATTTGGGACCCATAATTATTTTTATTTTCAATATTTGTTTTGTATGGAAATATTTTCTATGAGAAAATTTATCGACGCACGGTTGGACAGTTCTGCCGTGAAACAATTTCACTATAACAACAGGGAGCATATTTTATAAAATAATTATTGATGTTATGGAATATTATTGACAATTCATAAAAAAAACAGTATTTTAATTATTATGTTAAGAACAACGTCTGTCGAGTCAGCTAGTATATATATAAGCGGATTTTGGTGTATTTGTAATCGTTTCAATCCAACACTGTTCAACCAACTCAAACGTCCGGGCAACTAGAGCGGCTTTTTTCTTTAGACAGTCAAACGTCCAGGCAACCAGAGTGGCCCAGTCGACTTGCGTATTTATTTTGTGTTATAATCTGTAGTATGAGTGAATTAGCTTGTCAAATACGATTTTTAAGACTCTATGGTAAGTAATTGTAATAGGCTTATCTTTAAATATCAAGTATCCGAGCAAAAATTAAAAGAAATAATTAATTGAAAATCGCTTTGCGGGGGAATTGTCATTTGTTTATTTTTGTAGTGTCAAGTGCTTTGTTATTGTTTTGTTTATCATGTAAGTGTAATATTTTAATTACGTATTATATTTGTTTTATATATGAAATTAATCCTCATGATATCTAGTTTCCGATTTTATCTACAAATTACATATAAAATTCTTCTTACGACATTAAATCGACAAATTATAACAGTATGATCGATACTACTTTGTCGATTTGGTTTAAATATCAAATTTTTATTGTAATCCAATTAATTAACAGTAAATCATTGCTTGTAATAGGGACAAAATATCATAAATATAATGTTTATAATATTCAACAATCTGGATGTATTGAGACAACCAAGTATTTCACGTTTTACTTGTGCATTCCGCAGTTAAATTGTAGGTATATACTAAGAATGGGTGCTTTATTTTAGTTTAATGCAACAATCCCGTAAGTCGAAGTAATGACATATTAATATCAAAAAATAGGTTATATAGTCTATTTCAATAATAATCAAGTTTTATTAATGTGTGCGCTAATATTTTACATAAAAACATAATATAATGAAAATGTTATCACATTTCTAACTATAATCTCGAGCTTTAACCTTGTATTTATATATAACTTGGTTTCAAAAACATTATTTATGATTTGACACGTTGATTTTCTATACTTTTAACTACGTTAATGTATTTTTTATATAGCCATAGGTGGAGTCGTTATGTAATTATATCGCTTCTAATAATGATGAATCTCGCGCTCGCCGTCGGATAATCTTAATCGCGTCATCGGACGTTTCGCTACCTGCCAGCTGTCATTAATCGGACGTTGCAATAGATGAAAATTGGCATGTGTCTGTATTTTTTTGAGAAGGTTTTTGTGCTATACTCTTTGTTGGCGCGCTGACTGGCTGCGCCACATAATGTCAACTGCTAAACTGTTCAAACAATCAATAACTTGAAATTTGGCATGTATAAGAATTTTTTCGTGGAGACTTCGTTTTCCATTCTGTTGATGCTCTCGACTTTGATATACTTTTTGCCCTGAATTTTTATATAAGGCAAGGAACTTTTATATTATCAAAGAGGTCATTGAGGATGAAGAAGGTTGGCATGAGGTTCCTTGCATAATGCGAATCTCTGCGACCCCGTAGCATCCACTAATGACGAATTTTAATTATTTACTTTGTGACGCTGTTGCGCACTTGTTTTGGTACACATTTTTATTCAGAAATCTTTATGTAAGTTTAAATAAATAAATAAAAAATCATTTCCATATAGGTACCTATATAATCTATGTAACCAACCCCTATGAAAATTTGTATTCTGCTATATTTGAACACGGACAATGTATTTACTGTATTTATCATCGGTATCATTTTCAGTAAATTATTCTACATTTTTTTTATAAAATAAGTCAAAAGTGGTACTGAGCTATCCCGAGATTTGTACGGTGAAACGGAAACTTTTGAAGGTAGGGCGATAAAAAATATGAAGTAATTTAAAGAAGAAAATATACTATATATCTAGATAATAATAATAATAATAAATCTTTATTTGTTGCAAAGAAAAAATACAATTTTGCTTAAAATTACCCTCGACCCCCAAACTAGGACAGCCCGTGACATGGGGGTTACATTACTTATTTGACGATTGTATTTGTATTAATTGGCGTGGCTAGTTCATCGTTCAATGCTTATCTGTGACTCTTTTTGAATATTTAAATCTTCAATACAATTCCAACCTGGAATGCGATCTAGAAATTGACGTCTTCTCAGAAAATGGCAGCACTAAATGGACTTAACCATTTAATTCCGAAACTTCTTGTCACATAAGGCCATGAATAAATGATCCTTTCTCAGAAATTGTTTACCTACGTATCGAGTTCAATTTAAATCTTCAATGCGTTGTTGATACTTGACAGGCCGCCATTTTGAAATCTTGAAACACAAAATGGATTCCAGTCACGTAGAGTTTGCGGGACAAAATGCTACCGACTACCAAGTTACGTTCTAACCACGAAGTATTAATGGCACATTGTTTTAGGAACAGTTGTCGCTGTCGCAAATATTAACAAAATATATTTTATAGTTTCACTTGACCTCTATCATATTAGGTACTGACGTTGTCTCCATAATATGGTTTTGTCATGAAAACCTATGGATTTTACGAATTCTACTTTCATTTCTTCCTATGCATGTGTAAAAAAATGTATGCTAACTCAAAAGGTCTTAAAACTGACATGATAAATTTGAACAACGTGCAACGGACAAACGTTCGGACGCGCTAAAATCCCTCAGTGTCCTTTTAAGAACTGCTTAATTAGCCATCGTAACACTGAAGTAGGTACTCTCCATCCAGACTAGTGAGCAGGCGGTCCGAGGTTCGAGTCTCCTTCCGAGACGCCCCGCGCCTGTGAGCTACATTTTCGGCTTCCAAGGCCCCCGCCCGGCTTCGCTGTAAAAGCCGTCAGGGCTATCAGCACAGAGGAGGTTTTTATTTACACCCGAGTCCGACATATGGGCCCCATTTCGGGGTCTTCAATACGTAAATGTATTTTACTCCTTTCGAAAAAAAAAAAAACTGTAGTACATATACGTTTCTATTTAACGTTGTTTACTTAAAATTCAATATTGAATAGAACAAATATTTGGGCGCTTGGCCAATTTTAAAAGAACTCATAATCTCGCTGCACATTGATCAACAAAACTCACCGCGAAGCCGTTATGTAATAAAATATTAGCATCCTATATTCATTAACCATTAACAAATTAAATTTTAATTCAAACTTATCCCATACATCGCTCCTTATAATATATATGTATTTATATCGACTAGTGGGACAAAAACAGTTTAAATAAAAGAAATTGTGTGGTTTTATAAAACCACGATGCAAGTGAAACTTTTTTTCACAAAACAACATAGGTATTAATATCAGAATAGAAAAAAAATATATATATTATGCTTTACATTTTCATAAAATAAAATAAACTTTATCAAGTCTGTGGGGTTCGAACCTACTCTTCCACACGAACGCAATTGCATCCAATATGCGAACTATAGGCGCCGCCCGACCGTCACGCGACATGCAACACACAGACGAAGAAGTTTGAGACGACGTAATAAAAGTTTCACTTTAATAAGGCAAATCACAAGCAAAGCTTAATCAAACTGTGTTACTGAAGCCTTTACGGCATATTTCTATGCAGCAGAAGAAAAATCTAGCTCAAATTAAATTGAAACTTCAATCAAGAAATATCGGTATAAAGCATCTAGCATGGAAAGAAGTCGTGATTATGCAACGTGCGTCATTTGCATCGTGTACGGCATGCGTGTCTTTTCCCGCGTTCTTACAACGAATTGTCTATTGCCATATTGAGGTTATAGACTACTTGAGGACAACACGATCATCTATGTTCATTTTGTTTATTGGTAAGCGAAATACGACGAATTTCTGCCTCTTTATACAAGGGAATAAAAACAATTTCACAAGACTCAGTGATTTACATAATACTAGAAATAAGGGTAGACTTGCCATGACTGCCACAAGACTCCATAAAGTCAGTAATTCTTTTATGTCAGTGTATTCGTTTCTATAATAAACTCCCCGAACAGATAAATATGTCTATAAACAAATTCAAAGCCTTCACAAAAAGTAAATTTAGTAGCAAAGACTATTACAATATCCAAAATTATTTAAATGATAAAGCAGCCTGGAATTGAATTGCTCTACTTAAGTGTGATTTGTTTTTATGTGATTTTTTTCATATTACTTTTATCTGTTTGATATTATTTATTTATGGTATGTAAATTAAGTGTATGACTAAACTTATGCCATTGTTAATCAATGTTATGAGTTCATATTTTGTTCATTTTCATATATGATTTGGTATCGTTCACTCGAAAGTTGTAATGCATATTGAGTGTTTTCTTTGGTATCATTAACAAATCCAATTTCAAATGAACAAAAAGATGAAATCGTTGTAAAATGGTTTTCGAGCGTTTTGCCACCATGGTCCCACCTTTTATTGTTTCTTTTTTTAGGGGTTTATATATGACATTGTCATTTTGGCGTACTGCCTATCAATAAAAAAAACCTATTTTGTGCATGATTTCACGGCGAATCTTTTTCACATGACAGCTAGATTCTAGATTTGTAAAATGAACAACATCGGTCGACTTTCATTGTTTTTCTATTCGGCTTTTAAATTTTAGATAGAAACATTGAAAATTAGAGTGATTTTTGAACACAAGCTCGCAATATCAATGAAATTTTTTGAGAGGATATGGGGCTCATGAACGCATCGTGCATTTTTGGTTTAGTCGGTTACGTAGAGGATTCTTAGATTTGAAGAATGAAATAGGAAGAGCAGCTAATCAGGTAAATAATGATGAATTAATTGCGATGTGTAGAGGATTCTTAGATTTGAAGAATGAAATAGGAAGAGCAGCTAATCAGGTAAATAATGATGAATTAATTGCGATGTGTAGAGGATTCTTAGACTTGAAGAATGAAATAGGAAGAGCAGCTAATCAGGTAAATAATGATGAATTAATTGCGATGTGTAGAGGATTCTTAGACTTGAAGAATGAAATAGGAAGAGCAGCTAATCAGGTAAATAATGATGAATTAATTGCGATGTGTAGAGGATTCTTAGATTTGAAGAATGAAATAGGAAGAGCAGCTAATCAGGTAAATAATGATGAATTAATTGCGATGGTAGAAGCAAACTCATCAAACTACAAAATAATTAGCGGGATGGTTTGATGAGAGATATCCAAAATATTGATAATTTGTATCAAATCCCTTATAAAAACGCTTTAAGAATGGTGCCCATGATTTAAATGTATATAATACAGATGCAAGCACTAAAGCTTGACTGACAATGATCTTCAGTGCAAATTAGCTATGAAATTCATAGTTAAATCCCCTTAAAATTAATTTCTCCACTACTAAGTAAATTAACAAAACCTTATGATATTTCTGACATATTGAATTTATGAAAAAAACTATTCAACTTCGGATGTATTAATTAGGAATATTGAACAAAAAAAAAATAATGAACTGCATATTTTGTACCATACAGAAGCTTACCATAGATAAATACTATATAATACAATATAATATAAGTAATACTATGAAAACGTTTAAGACTGTTTTCCCCTGTGTCTCACTGGTTCATCGCGGTTCATTAGTAGGCCTAGTCACAAATCAAACTAATTCCACAACGCCTGTATCTCATAAATCATATTAGTTAGAAAGCTGAAATGTTTATTACTTTTCATTACCGTATAAAACAAATTCTTACTTAATAAAATGTCAAAACCAAAACAATTATACGTAATAGTTATATCTAATGTTTTCTCACACAAATCAATTGAGTGATACTAATGTGTCCGTCTGCGACACCTCAAGTGATCAAAGAATCATTAGAATGAGTGGTTACAACTTAAGTATACATTTCTGACAACTTGAAGAGGAAAAAACACATCTAATGGTATGTTGCAATGTCATGTATTTGTTGCCATTGAGAAAATTATTATAATTTAAATAAATCCCGTTGTATTATAATTTCTGCCTACTATTAAGAAAGGTACCTACTTTATAATTTGAAACTCAAACAATATTTGTTAATAAATGCTTAAATAGTGAGTCCTTAAATGGTTATTATATTTTTCATTTAATTCACTGCATCTACAAAATGTTCGCTAAAACCATAAAGCTAAACAGCCCGTGAGAAAAACATACAAGAAACAAAATGGCCACTCATTTAAATCAAATTAAGTAATTAACAAAAATTGTAGTCTTATTTAACAAATTAGTTTCGTAATTTTTATTAATGTTTATTTAAAAATCAGTTATAGTGTCATAAAAATAGTAGATTGTTAACCGAGGGTCGAAAGAATCAATTCCCGAGGTATTTAGACGCCCGAGCGCAGCGAGGTCGGCTATAGTCCGAGTAGGAATTGATTCTTTTACCCGTGTTAAACACACTACTTTTCATTTCGAATATGAGGAAAATAAAAGTAGTTGTTTATCTAAACTATTTATTGATAATATATAATAATATTAGTAGTACCTATTTTAAATTAATTTTCAAATTAGTACAATTTAAGTCGACTTTTTAAATTTTAAATATGGAACTCACCGCGTAATTATTGTTGCGGCTTATTCCGCTCAAAGAAGTTTGCGCTAAGTTCACACTGGCTGTTTAGAAAGTCAAATGGCCGAAGCATTTTTTTAATTAGTTTTTTTACATAAAACTCTTCACACCTGACAGCAGTTCTATTTTTAAAGTTCATTCCGGCCCTTAGACCCGGCTCCGTTTCGGAGTAATAGAAACATGTGTTAAATTGTAATTTTTTCGTGTTTGCGTTTTACAGCTCTTTGTCACAATACGAACACATTACATTTGAAAGAACGCACGGCGGGATACGCATACGAGATACGTCCATGGGAAAGGCGATGATTACAGAATAGTGTAAGTAGGGTCGAAAGTAAAACAATTCAAACTGAAGTTTTTATTTATGAAACGGTTAAGTGTGACTCAACCGTAGCAGATAGAGAAATGCCATCGCTGAGATTTCTTTAGGATTTTAAAAAAACTACAATTCTCTAGTTCATCGCTTTTAGGTAGGACCTTGTTCAGAAGGGCGAATTCGCCGCGATTCTCTCGTGCGTATCACGCGCGACTTTTGGTTGCGTCCAGAAGGAGCATACAAGCGCTTATCTCAATCTTCATAAAATAAAGAAAGTTTCCGTATCAAAATTTTGTAATCTTTTAACGCTTTAACCCTCGCCTAGCCATGCAAATTATATTTAGGAACGTAGTTAGCATTTTAAAGTTTTTTCTATATACATTTTATTATGGAAATAAGGGATGAGATGAGCTGGAAGTTCAGCTGATAGTAATAGATGCACCCTGCCCAAAAATTCTTATCGGCATTACTATTGCGCTAGTCACCTTGAGATATAAGATGTTAAGTCTCATCTGCTCAGTAATTTTGCTAGCTGCGACGCTCTTCTGACAGAAACAACAAAAAAGTATTTCTTTTACAAAAATTATTTAATAAGTAAGTACTAGTATTATTTAAACATGTTAACTGCTAAAACACAGCATGTGTTTTTATGTACAATACAACTGTGCTGGTAAACACGTATGAGCGTCAAGCGTCTAAACGCCCAAAGCGTGATTAACACTGCATTATTAGATATTTATAGAGCTATAATAATAATAATAATATAATAATAACTTTTATTTCTCACCAACAACCAAAATTACAATATAGCGAAAACTTAAAAATACAGGGGATACATAAGTTTTGGTTGTAGATCGCTGGTGCCTGTGGTAGGTAATAAAATACCTGTATTACTGGTCACCAGGATTCCACTTTTACACAGTGACTAAAAAGCTTGAAATTCCAAAGGATAGAGGTAAATGTGTGTGTGTGTGTGTATGTGTGTGTGAGAGAGAGAGAGAGAGATGGTGTATGTGCAAACATCACTGAAGAAACTATCAATGCAGTATGTGAATATACTGTACCTATATTATAAGTCAAAGGTATAATCTTTATATATCTTCTCATAATCATTTACATCTTAATCTTATCATTAAGATGGAAACGTATTTCTTTAACACTTCACACTTGTAACTTAATCTCGATTGTCAAATACGTTTCATAATACATTCGTTGAAATGGGTTATGCATTTAAATTGAATAATTGAATTTGAGATATGAAAGGCGTGATTGTGACATGTTATTAACTGTTGAAAATGTAAATATGTATGTAAATTAAATATATACATACATTTAAATAAATTGAAGTGTCTGTGTGTGTATATTCTGAAATTAACATTTTTTTACTAGACTGTATTCTGTTATAAGTGTATTTTTTATTTTTTATGAAAATAAGAGACGAGACAAGCAGGACGTTCAGCTGATAGTAAATGATACGCCCTAACCATTACACTGTAGTGCCGCTCAGGATTTTTGAAAATCCCAAAAATTCCGAGCGGTGGGTACTACAATTGCCTTGAGATATAAGATGTTAAGTCTCATTTGCCCAGTAATTTCACTAGCTACGGCGCCCTTCAGACCGAAACACAGTAATGTTTACACATTACTGCTTCACGACAGAAATACGCGCCGTTGTGGTACCCATAGCTAGCCGGTTTCCTGTGCAAAGAAGCCTCCCACTGGTATGTAGGTACCTAATTACCGTTATATCTATATCAAGAATGCTTTTACTAAACCCGCTGTCATCGACAGAAGATCTTGAGCGTTTTTGTCGAAAATAGTCTAAATGCGCGAGAGGGCATGAGCATATCTCACCCATCATACATTTACGGCCTTACAAATAAAATATGTACAAAGTTGTACCTGAGAATAAACCAATAATATGCTAAATGTTTACAAATATACATTTTGCTTATGATTGGTTTATTCGCACGTATAACATTTCCCGAGTTTATTTCCAAGGCTGCTTGAGATTCGGAAAACTTCAGAATTATCATTGTGTTGTAATGTATGTTCATAGGCACATAAGCGAATTTGCCAGAAACTGTCATAACCATAATGTTAACACCAGGAACAGACATAAACTTATGATGTCTACTTCTCGGCTAAGTCGAGTTAGTAAGTCTTTTGTGGGGCGATGTATATGCTTTTACAACAAGATCCCAGAAAATGTTCAAAACAAAAGTATTACGTTATTCAAAAGAATTGTTAAAAATCGTTTGTGTGATAAAGGTTAACTATAGCATAAATGACTTTCTTAATGATACCACAGATTGGGAATGGAGTGACCGCCCTCAGGCTATGAAATAATAAGTTTAATACTACAATATTACTTTGTAAACATATTTATTCGATGAAAAAAAAGCCCGCTGAGTTTGTTGCGCCCATTCTTCTCAGGTCTGAGGCATTCATTTTTTTTTTTATGAAAATAAGGGACAAGACGAGCAGGACGTTCAGCTGATGGTAATTGATACGCCCTGCCCATTTCAATGCAGTGCCGCTCAGGATTCTTGAAACCCCCAAAAATTCTGAGCGGCACTACAACTGCGCTCGTCACCTTGAGACAAGATGTTAAGTCTCATTTGCCCAGTAATTTCACTAGCTACGGCGCCCTTCAGACCGAAACACAGTAATGCTTACACATTACTGCTTCACGGCAGAAATAGGCGCCGTTGTGGTACCCATAATCTAGCCGGCATCCTGTGCAAAGGAGCCTCCACTTGGTTTTGGAATGGGTGGTAGTTTTTGACTTTCAATAAGTGATGTCACATCCTATTTTGAATAAAAATATTTGAAATTGAATTGACAGTGTTGTCAGAAATATATCCAACATTTTGCATAATTCTTGGTTTATTCCTTTGATAGATCCAACTAGATCTTGCACTACCTAAGAACAATATCTTTTTATTACGGCAACTATTAGATGCTTGTGTGCGTCAATGGCATCTTTCAAATTTTGTAACATACGCTTCGTGTTATTTTACATTAAAATTAATAAAATATAAAATACTTACTGATATATTATGTGGTACCAGTATCTTTCTTATTTCTTGTAGTATTATTTTTACAAAGTTTAAGGTGGACACGCCAACGTCACACATTGTTCGAGACTGGCGCGAAAACGCCCACTTGGGCGTAGTATTATTTGCCACTGTGACAACGCCTGCCGTATCTAATTGGACCAATCCTTAATCTAAGGTTTATTCTCAGGTATTACTTTATACCAAGGTTTTTTGTTAGGCCGTTAGCGTTTAGCATCAACTTAAATGCGTCCACATGTATAATATAGTTGCTGACCCGGCAAACGTTGTTTTGCCATTAAATAATTTTTAACCGACTTCAAAAAAGGAGGAGGTTCTCAATAAGTCGGTATTTTTTTGCAACATTACTTTATTTTTCTAAAATAAATGTCTAGCCTAAGTTACTCCTTATTACATCACCTACCTGCCAATAAGAGTCCTGTCAAAATCGGTACAGCCATTTCAGAGATTAGCCGGAACAAACAGACAGACAGACAGTCAAAAATTGTAAACAATGTTATTTTAGTGTATGTACCGTATACATATTCATATACATATAGTAATAAACGGTTATTTCAATATTACAAACAGACACTCCAATTTTATTTATATGTAAAGATGATGTGTCTGCGTCTCCTAACGCCTGAGTGGAATTTGTTGTAACATCGTATCGTAAGAAGCGTATCTTCTCCAAATTTAAACTAGAATCTACACACAGATCTGTAGTAAAATGTTAAATGATTCATTGATCACGAAAGTTACTTCTCAGAACAACATTCCCCGAGAATCGAACGCAGTACCGGCCATCTTATGAATGGGATTCGTCACCGATGACTCATTGATACGGTCGTGTCCTGGGTTACTTTTTGCTAAAAGACCGGTCTCGATTCTCGATCTTATTGTAAGAATATATTATCTACTCTTTGTGTACTAATTATGGATTATATACTCTTCTGTGGCGGTCCGTATTTGAAGGATCATCAAATATATTTCAACTTATAGACGTACTACAGTTTTGTCTCTTTCTTTGTCCACGCTAAATTAAAAAGTGCATTTGTTTCATTAAAATAATGTTATGATTACAAACAATGAAGTTATGTTAAATTAATTAATACGCCGAAATCAGCGCCATAGTTTGGCATAAGTAACAAGTTGTAAATTAAAGTGCGTTTTTTTTTATGGAATATTAGGACATACGAGCGCACCTGGTGTTAAGTGATCACCGCCGCCCACATTCTCTTGCAACACCAGAGGAATCACAAGAGCGTTTCCGGCCTTTAAGGAAGGAGGAAGGGATGGCCTCCGGTCCTCGACACTAACCTATGCGAAACATAGCGGCACTAGGCCGCTACTTCACGCCGGTATTCTGTGCGAGTGTTGTAAGTAACCCGGGCGAGTCTGCCCCGATTGTGCTGACGTCATAAGACGGCAGCGTGACTCTCTCACTTTCAAAAAGCCCGTAGTCGCCTCTTACGACACCCTTGGGCTACCCTATTTACCCTAATTTTAATTAGTGACCAGCGTTGACTTCGCTTCGGTTGTAAACAAAGGTTGCCACACAATATGGTCTATTTATCTATCGACTATCGTCAATGGTTATCAATTAACGGCCGCTTTCAATAACCTATCTATCCTTAGTTTAACTAACGGATACATTGCTGTCACCGTTTAATGACAAGATCTATCCATAGTTATGTCCAATATAGTTATAGTCCAATGCTATCTGTCGATAGGTTATTGAAATGTAACTAAGCGTAAAAGGATAGATTTGTCTACGTCTACTAAGTTAAACTAAGGATAGATAGGTTATTGAAAACGGTCATTAAACAAACCCCCATTCGATACGATGCCATAGACATACAGAACAGAGGTCACAAAATAACTACTAATATAAAAAAAATATTTTTCATTACTCATACTCGGAAAGTAATGTTGTTTTGATCTGAGTATTGGGTGGAATGCTGCTTCCCTCCATAGAGAGGGAAAAACTCATACAAATTACTGCCCACCCAAGGGCCGGAATAAACTTTAAAAATAGAACTGCTGTGAAGAGTTTTATGTAAAAAAGAACTAATTTAAAAAAAAATCTGCGGCCATGTGACTTTCTAAACAGCCAGTGTGAACTTATCGCAAACTTCTTTGAATTCTTCTTCATCGGAATAAGCCGCAACAATTACGCGGTGAGTTCCATATTTAAAATTTAAAAAGTCGACTTAACCCTTGCTGCGCTCGGGTGTCTATATACCTCGGGAATTGATTCTTTCGACCCTCGGTTAACAATCTACTATTTGTTTGTATACCAAACAAGATGTTTTAACTGTATGACTACTAAGCATACAGTATCACATACAACGGAGTTTAAAAATACGAATATTAAAAAATATATTTTTACGCCAAACTTAAAATGCTTCAATGTTGAATCGGATCCAGATATATCGAATAACGGCGAAATAAAACTAAAAAAAAATTATTGAAGTAGGCGTTACTTTGCGGAAATCCAAAATTATACAAATGATTTGAGTTTTGTTTAGTGTTAATTCCGCAAATATTTGTCTTTAAGCAATTCGACACGTGTTTCGCCTCTACACGAGGCATCCTCAGAACGTGCTGTCTCGCCAAAATCTGGCACGAGACTATTTAATAAAACTAATCAAAATTAAAGAGAAATTGTGTGTGGCCAGGCGCGGGAAAAAGAACGGAGACCATTTGCTACCTTTCATCCGCTGTATGTGGACTCGGGATAATATGCTCAATTTATATTTTATACCCATACGTTGAACCATTTGATTGTGTTGCGATTGTGATTGAAAATGAAGCGCCTTTGTGATTTAAATCATGCTTTTATGTACAAACATAATCATGAAGGTTATCTAAACGGTTTTGTGTTATTGACAAACTAAATGACTGACTAGGTAAAAAAAACTATATGCATATATCACTAGCGGACTCGATAGAGTTCCGTATATTGACGTACAATAAACAATTAAAATTGTCTGGAGCAGGGGTGCTCAAACGGTCGATCGGGGTCGACAGGTCGATCGCGAGTGCTTTTTGAGTCGAAACTCGAGAAAAAAGAAATATTAAAAAGAGATATTAGGTACAAGTACGCAACAAGCGTAGTAGTCACTTATTATTGAGTCAAAAGGTATTTTTAAACTATTTATTGTGTATAGATGTTGGGGTATCATCATCATCAGCCGGAAGACGTCCACTGCTGGAGAAACGCCTCCCCCAAAGATTTCCACGACGATCGGTCCTGCGCTGCCCTCATTCAACGTATTCTATTCTTGACCAGATTGTCGGTCATCTTGTGGGGGGCGTACCAACACTGAGTCTTCCGGTACGTGGTCGCTATTCGAGGACTTTACTGCCCCATCTGTCCGTCGAACTATGTGCCCTGCCCACTGCCACTTCAGTTTCGCAATCGTTAGGGCTTTGTCGGTGACTTTAGTTCACTTGTTGGGGTATACTTAAATCAAAATAATTAAATAAAATACACAAGTGGGAGAGTTCTTTACACAGATGCCGACCAGGTAGACACGACAGCGTTTATCTGCCGTGAAGCAGTCATGTGCAAGAATTCCTAGCTTTCGGTTTATGGACTGGGCTAGTGATACTTAACATCCTTATATATCTAAGTAACGAGCGCAGTTGAAATGGTGCTCAAAAATTTGGGTTCAATCAAGAATCCAAGATAGAGTGATACTAATTCAGAGCTTGATATCATCGGTAGTGGTCTGGTCCGGTTTAAAGGAAGCGTTGTTAAGTATTTAGCAGGTACTCAATCTGCATTTGTCAACTTTTTTTTTAAAATTAATATGTTAAATTTATAAATTGTACCTACACTTTTATTTCTTCTTTTGGAGCCACAGTAATAATAATAATAATAATATTGACGCATTTTTTACACAAATAATCTTGCCCCAAGTTAAGCATATATAGCCTGTGTTATGGGTTACAAGACAATGATGATATATTTAATACAATATACTTACTTAAACATACATATATTCATATAAACATACATAAATACATTTAAACATCCATGACTCGAAAACAAACATCCCCATATTCATCATATAAATGCTTGCACCTACCGGGATTCGAACCCGGGTCCTCTAGCTTAGTAGGTAGGTAGGTCGGCTATATAGTAAGTACCTATGAGTTTTATTTTTTACCATAACTGTTATATATTTTAGAACAACAAATTGTAAATTAAGATTTAGAAAATTTTGCTATACATGATGCGGTGTACTTTATTAAATAAATGAATCCTAAGCGACGGGCAGGGCGTATCACTCACCATAAAGTGAATCTCATGTTCGTATCGTCACTTTTTCTCATAAATAAAACATAGTATAGAAGCTTTCTTCATTAATTAATTGCTGTTAATTTCCCATAATTAGTATTCAGCAGAACTTGATCCCATAACTGTGGGGTAATTTAAAACTGTAACCATGATGGTGGTCCCATGTTGACAGTTCTGCGTCCGGTTGTGATAAACATTATATTTGATTACAAGATTCACTTAGCGGAAGATCGTTATGATATTTCTCAAATTCACTCACGAATTGCTTCTCACAGTTACTTCCTTGTGGTTTGTTTGTTTATATATTTTTTTAAACAATGGTTCGCCTTCTTGCTATTTTGACTCAGATGAACCATATTGTTATAAAGCAATTATTACTCATGTATTGTAATAAAAATAATTTTATTTAAAAGATCGCATAATACTGGGAAAGTTGCATGCGCCGTTTCTTCTCTCTCAGAGTGTCATTTGTTTCACAAGCGGTAGTTTTTTTTTAATGAAATAAGGGACAAAACGAGCAAGACGTTCAGCTGATGGTAATTGATACGCCTTGCCCATTAAAATGCAGTGCCGCTCAGCATTCTTGAAATACCCAAAAATTCTGAGCGGCACCACAATTGCGCTCGTCACCTTGAGACATAAGATATTAAGTCTCATTTGCCCAGTAATTTCACTAACTACGGCGACCTTCAGAGTTCAGACCGAGACACAGTAATGTTTACACATTACTGCTTCACGGCAGAAATAGGCGCCGTTGTGGTACACATAAACTAGCCGGCATCCTGTGCAAAACAGAAATTAATTATTATGAATAATTTAGAATGAAGAATTGTTGAGAAAAAAAATGCCCAAACTAATTCATATTTAAGTGTAAGTACAGCCTGAAGGCGATTTCCATTAAACACCATAATATCATAACAGTAATTAACTTAATAAAATGTAGTATAAGGTTAAATCGAGGTGACAGAAAACCTGAACCTAATCTATACATATAAATAAAATTGGAGTGTCTGTTTGTAATATGTAAATAACCGATTTTTACAACATGTATATGAATATAAATATGAACGGTACATACACTAAAATTAAATTTTTTACAATCTTTGTTTGTCTGTCGGTCTGTCTGTTTGTTCCGGCTAATCTCTGAAATGGCTGACCCGATTTTGACAGGACTTTTATTGGCTGATGTAATAAGGAGTAACTTAGGCTACGTTTATTTTAGACAAATTCTTTTATTTTAGAAAAAAAATAATGTTGCAATGTCCAAGAAACGGTCTAACTCTAAAAATAATTTACATAGCAAAACAACGTTTGCCTGGTCAGCTAGTCCATTTTATTTTATTTCTTAGGGACAACAAACAGTTCACACAATACATTTTACAATTTCAAGGTATAGTAGATATTAAATTAATTTTAGTAAGAACCCACGCCGTTATCCACAGGTTAATTTTTTAGTTACTAGTATCTTACATGATGAATAAAAAGTTTAACATTAATTAAAGTAATATGTACATACAAATGAGGAAAGAAATATAAAATTAGATGTCTTAAAACTAAGTTATTTACAAAATTACTTTACATTTAAAGAAAAGAGTTACCTAATGAGATTTTATATAAATATATATATACTAGTGGACCCAACAGACGTTGTCCTGTACACACGTCTTAAATTTGAAAAATCAGTCCAGCCGTTAGGAGGAGTTCACTTACATACACATGAGCAGGAGAATTATATTATATAGACGGAATTGAGAATCTAAACCAATCTCAAATTCACTGAAACACACAAAAAAATCATCAAAATTGGTCCAGCCGTTTAGGAGGTAGTTTAATTGTGAATCTAAACCATTCTCGAATCCACCTGAAGACACACACCAATCTCAAATTCACCGTAACACACGAAAAAAAATATCATCAAAATCGGTCCAGCCGTTTAGGAGGTAGTTCAATTGTGAATCTAAACCATTCTCGAATCCACCTGAATACACACAGAAAGTTTCATTAGAATCGGTCCAGCCGTCTAGGAGGAGTTCAGTGACATACACACGCACACAAGAATTATATATATAAAGATATATATTAATCCTGTTCACTTAAAATATCATTTACTTGCTTTTTAAATTTTGGTTTTGTTGAAAAGAAAATGTCAAGGTCATTAAAAAGTCTGTCATGTGTGTATTCATATACCCCCTTATTCATAATAGTCTGCTAACGCAAAAGCATTGCTAATTCTTACTCTGTCTTCTTCTATTGACCTAAGTCAGAATGAGAAAAAAACACTCCTTAGCGGCTGTTTAAAGTTAGCGGACCATTATGAATAAGGGGGATATAATTAGTGTAAGCACTGCCTTAAGTCAATTTACAGTATATACTATATCGCAACAGTAATTAGCATAATATGTAGTATAAGGTTCAGTCGTGGTGACAGAAAACTTGTTTTAATAATTATGATCACATCAACCGGTCTTTAACTCTTGCATGAGCACTCACGTGTTAGCTACTGTAATGTACTAGACACCATCGCTATTGGCACATGGAGATTTGATGTCGTAATTGTTAGGGTTCCGAACTACGTTGTCCGTCGTTCTGTCAGCAGGTTGTTTGTCATAAACCACAATAGTTAGACTTTAGAGACGTAAAATTTTAACGGGGTGTGATTACTATAAAAAGGAGCCCGCTGATTTTCATGCGCCCGTTCTTCGCAGGCCTGAGGCATACTTTGTCGAATAGGTGATAGTTTTTGACATTCAATAAGTGATATCATAATATTTGAATTTGAATAAAATTGCCACTTAACCAACAAAAACTAAGATTACTATAGTGGTCTCCATGCTAAATAAAAAAAATCGAAATAAAAAGTACTCTATTTAGAAATTAGCTACAAGGTATCATAATATGACCCTTTGTGTGCGAATCAGACTCACACTTGACGTTTTTTAAATTTAACTTAGAAGCAACCTTGTTTAAAAGTATTTATTATACAACATCTATGAAGTCGGTATTGTTTGTAGATTTTGCATTGACGTAGACTTACAGTCCTGCTCAAAAATTGTCTGAAGCAAAACTCTGCCTCTCTCTATTAGACAGAGTTTTTGTTCAGTTGTGTTTTGACCGCGCTTTGAATGCAATGCCACGCAATTTCAGTGTTCAGTGAAACACTGTCCAAATAATAGCCTATCCAAGCTTAAAAAAGATGGAGTTTCGTATTTCGGGTAAGTGTTTTAAATCATTTTGCTAAATAATTACATTTCAATTCAAACAAAATACATTGCCGACGAAATGACACGTTTCGCACCATAATCAATGGCTTCTTATGAGCGCATACAATATTTGCACATACACTTTGAACGTTATTGCCACGACATCAGGTGTTAATTTGAGTGAATGTTTTAATGTTACCTGTTTAAGTGTATACTTATATATACAACGCGGCTCAGACATTTTTTGACGACTCTTAATAGGCGATTGGGAATCTAATTGTTTATAGTACATCAATGAGATTTTCAGCCAGTTACATTAAATTTCTTTCTTTACATTTAGACCATCCAATCATGAACAGACGGTAGCTGTCAAAATTTAACTAGCCGTCACTCTAACAAAAAAAAACTTCAAGTTATGTTATAGACTAGGGCCTCCGTTACAGTTACCAAATTAACTAATGAATGGTCCGATATGTTTTCCATCAAAAACTAGGTCAATTTAATTCATATACTGCATTATCGTGTTAGAAACGTCCGTACCGTTGAGTGACCGACAGGCTCACTATGGCTTCCTGTCTTCGCTGATAATGAGGCCGATGTAAACCACTTAAGCTTACTAGGTTACAAGTAATGCGACCTTCTTGTAGACTAATGAAGATTTGTTTTTAATAGTTACTGAAAGGCAAAGGCTCAAAGACATACAGCCTAGTATTATTGTACTTTCTCTGCGACGCAGTTAGTGGTTACATGTTATTTTCGATTGTATGTTTCTAGAGAAATTTCAATAGGCGTATTATTGATACTATTTTGTACCATTTATTGACTGAAGAGCACCATTTAGTTGCTTGACATGAAAAAAGGACTACTTTTTACTTTAAGAGATGGTTTTTGGTTAGAACCATGCAAAGTTTAAGATGTATAAAATTATTTAGTTCTATTTCGCTTCATTCATAAAAAATGGAAATCAAAAAGTTTATCATACCTAAGACATATCAGTTATGTGCACGTTTGATAAGATTTCATATTGGAAAATTGAAGATTATTTTACTGGTCATAACTGATGATTATAATATTCGTATAGTAGCAGTAATAGTTTTTATATTATAGCGGACTTAAAGCAAGGCTCGTTACAATTTTTGACGAATTGAATGAGTAGCTACTTACGATTAGACTGAGCAAAAATTTAAATGACTAATTTATAGTACCTTCTAGCAGACCCGACAGTTTTTTTTATGTATGTGTCAATAATATTTCTTAACATCAAGAATTTTATCGTAAAATATGCTCCCTGTTGTTATAATGAAATTATTTTACAGCAGAGCTGTCAAACCGTGAGTGGATAAATCCTCTTACAGAAAATATGTCCATACAAAAATATTATTGGAAATAAAAACTATACTATCACTCAAACTGCACTCCATAAAGTAATCGCTAATGTATTTTGTATAATGTATCTTAAGATCGTCTAGATAACGTTCACTTTTGTCGTGTCACATGTGGTTCTTATTATACTGGTGATCCTTGCTAGGATTTATCATAATAATAATAATATAAGCCTTTATTAAAATTTACAAACTAAACATCTACCACTCTATCTTTTTTTTTTGATAATGGAATAGGAGGACAAACGAGCGTACGGGTCACCTGGTGTTAAGTGATCACCTCCGAATCACAAGAGCGTTGCCGGCCTTTAAGGAAGGTGTACGCGCTTTTTTTGAAGGTACCCATGTCGTATCGTCCCGGAAACACCGCATAAGGAAGCTCATTCCACAGCTTTGTAGTACGTGGAAGAAAGCTCCTTGAAAACCGCACAGTGGAGGACCATAATAAGTTATTATGTGGATGTGTGGTTATGGTTATAATTAATAACTTTAACCACACATCCAGATGGTGGGGATGATATCCTAATTTGTGGCGTGTCGTGCGAAGGTGGAATACGGCGGCAGGAATCAGGTTGAACAGCTCTTCGGAACACTCCCCGTGATAAGTGCGGTAGAAGACACACAATGAAGCGACGTCTCTACGCAGCGCCAAGTGATCCAGCCGTTCACAGAGCACTGGGTCCCCGACTCGAATTCGAGCTGCTCTGCGTTGCACGCGGTCAAATGGATCGAGCTGACACTGGGGTCATCTCTGGCCAGAGATGACAGCAATACTCCATGTGTGGCCGGACCTGCGCTTTGTAGAGCGCTAGAATATGGGCCGGCTTGAAGTATTGCCGTGCTCTATCTGTTTGTCTATGGACAAAAGATAGAGTGGTAGGCCGCTTCCAAATTCTTCCACTCTTTTCTATGTTTAGCTAGATAAAGATTTATCATAAACAAGAACGTTTAAGGCGCTATAGTCTGTTTAGTTTAAAAATCTACTTAAACTACTTCTACAAATACTGCGGTTCCAATTTTTTGACATGTTTATCTTCATTTCTTTATCTAAATTATGGCAGTTTTGAAAACACGATTACGAAAAAAAATCTCGATAGATTTATTTTTTGAAGAATAGTCTTTTTTATTTGAATTGTTTTATATTATCATAAAACTATGATAGCTATAAACACAAAACATATTTTATTCGATAGTTTATTAGTATTTATAAATTTACAAAGTGAAGGCGTATGCCTACTCTAACGTAAGTAGTCTACGACGTGTTTGAGTCCGAGCGTCTGATACGTTCATAGAACGGTCATGAAATGATAAAGTGGTAAGACTCCTATAAGACCTAAAGGTCGTATTCATGAAGGTGTCAAATATACGCAATCTGTGGTCAAGCATATTTTGTCTCTTTTATGCAGAGGTACTATATACATACTAGCTGACCCTGCAAACGTTGTATTGCTGATATTAAAATCGTGATACAAAAGTAACTGTTGATCGTAGATGGTTGAAAATTGGAAGTTGTATGTATTTTTATGTATGACTCATAATCAAACAAATTTATAAAAAAAATTCAAAAAATTAAAAAAAAAAAAAAAATTGGCGTGGACCACCCTTAACATTTATTTATAATATAGATGTTGTCCGATTCTCAGACCTACCCAATATACACTCAAAATTTCTTGAGAATCGGTCAAGCCGTTTCGAAGGAGTTTAACTACAAACACCGCCACATGAGAATTTTGTATATTAGATAAAGACAGTGGCAAAACACACTTAATCACAGATTACATATTAAGACACGTTCATGATTTGGAACTCAGATTCGGAATTGGTTAAATAGTTATAAAAACATATGAAGGATCCTACGAAATTATCTAATTTACATTTGTATACTATTCCTTGGGTTTCCCTGAATAAATCATCATCGTCATCAGCCCTAAGCGGTCCACAACAATGGCCTCCCCAAAAACTTCCACAAGGACCGCTTTTGGGCGGTCTGCATATAATGGTTCCCCGCTACCTTCATCAGTCCATCAGTTCGTCTTGTGGAGGGCGTCTCCTACTTCATCTTTCTGCCGCGGCACACCTCGAGAATCTTCTGTACCCATCGATTAATAGTTCCATGAGCGATGGAGTGTGCTTATTGCCAGTAAATACCGCAAATTAGCTATATGTAAATATACAAAAACCTTACTCATGAGTCACTCTGTCTAGTGGGTCTATCGCGACGGTTCGATTATACGACGATCGGTTATACGTTTATCGCGATCAGACACAATTATTATAGAACATTTTCACATTGAAAATTGTAAAAGTATATTTCGTAGTATTATTAATTGTTCATAAGCCCTATAATGTTGCTATAATTCTCCGAGTCCTTACAACTCACAATCAATACTAGTTATTGACGTTCAATAAGTGATTTTTAATCCTATTTTGAATAAAAATATTTGACTTTGAATAGATGGAGAGCCTTTTTTTTCGGTATAATGCGAAATCTACTGAACCGTTCAGAATAATACTTATAAGATGCAGCGGGTTTCGGAGAAGGTATTTGATATGATGGATGATTACCTATATTTTTTGTCTTAGAAATACCTATACATTCGCAATACGAATAATTCAGTCAATAACATTTCCATTACATATGACAATTCATACTATGAGCGGGCGCGGAATACTGAACTAATTGGCAAAACAACATTTGCCGGGTCAGCACTTGTGTATTATATATCATACATACCCTATATCAGACGCGGCGGCAGATCTATTAAATATTGTATAATGTTAATACACTTTTTATATTTAAAGACTTTCCCCCTTATTCATAATGGTCCGGTAAGAAGTGTTTTTCTCATTCTGACTTAGGTCAATAGAAGTAGACAGAGTGAGAATTATCAATGCTTTAAGTTAGCAGACTATTATGAATAAGGGGGTTTGAATCATCGGTTTTATACAAGTTTTAGTCTTATTATTAAACGGAAATTACTCCAAGCATAAAATTACTTCTCCCTGTCATGTAATTCTATAGTGACAAACAATGACGTTCTATTGGTGACAGAGGTAAGATAAAGTCAAGTTTTAAATTTAGAATAATTGTTTAATTACACAGTACAATATGTACAAAGCACAAGCTACTCTCTCTACGACATATCTTTTCAGAGATAGCTATTACGAGGAAAGGTAACTAAATAATCTAACTGTATAATTTTGTAATATATTCATTACTATAAATGCATTAACCATAGAGTAAGTACTTTATGTCGGATGTATTTTATCTCTCCGACACATTCTTTAATGTGATTCAGTTTTGGTGACGCATCAGTTAGAGTATTGAACTAATTGGAGACGGCAAGGACGAACCTTTGATAGCAGGACGTGAACGCGATTTAGTTATGTATTATACTACTACCGAATATTATTACTAGAATTATACAGACGATACTTAGGTAATGTACACAATTCCAAGGGCATTGTATAGAATAACTGCTGGTCCACCAGCACTTCGTAAATTAATTTTCATAATTTTAGTACGTACTTAAAATTTCTGTAAGGTATATGGTTAATAAAATAAACTCAATTTCATACTCTTTTGTTATTCGGCATTCGAAAATAATATTTACACCTTTTTTAAATTATTATTGGTTATTTACATATTTTGTAACAAACCCAAAATCCTTGTGCTATATAATTATTATCTCAATCAATTCCAATACGAATTATCTTGACTTAAAAAAAACAAATTATAAAAAATGTCAAAATTAATTTTATTTCATAATATAATTTCCCTAGGTAATGTATAGAATATGGAATTTGGATATACATTGCCGGCAACATATAGGCAGATAGGTACATAAAATAATATTATTCACATTGATGAGACATTAAGGATACAGGTATCTAAATACTAATACCTTCTATAAATGTACGTAATAAATAATAATGTACTAGTTCGTTTCGTGACAATATTAGTTTATTCAATTTTTTTTATAAAAACAGTTGAAAACTGTCAATTACATATTTTTTATCGCTAGCACGGTAAGCTATGGCTACCACCGCGACCGATTCAGAAGGCTAGAAATACGTAGTAAGTACCTACCTATATTATAATTTCGGAAAATAACACCAAATTACCTACTAAAAAATATGATTATTTACTTCTGATCATAAACAGTATAAGATATACTTTAATACAAAGTAAGTGTATGATATGACGTAAGAAAACGAACTAACCCACAAAATAGTCCTATCCTAGTTTAGCTGTAAGAATTAGAAATCAAAAAGACCCGAGAACAATGGGAGCATTTAACAAAGTGGGTCACAGATTTGTATTCATATGCCAATACAATTTTTATTCAAAAAATAGCTTGGGAGCGATCGCTTCGTTCCCAAGGTGTGACATGACACTAAAGTACATACTACATACCTAATAATATATAGCAACTAACAACCGTCTCTAATAACGGACTATAGTAATGTCTTTTTTTTTGTAAACGAATGTTATCGATTTTTGTAAATTATTAATCGATAATGGTATTCACATTTTAAACTAATTTCTATATATAGATACTTTAAAAGTAATTGCATTTTATAATATATACGGTACATTTATATTGTGGAAAGAATAATGTTATTTAGTTTTTGGTTCAATAGTCTAAGATCTCTCTACTCATGGTAATAATATAATACATATTATATTGTAGGAACCAACTAGTACAACCTAAATATAATGATATATTTAATAAATAATATTAAATGATATCTTTAATTTATCTAAATAATTGATAATATTATTAGCACGAGTTATACCTATCAAAAAGCTGTTGGTTAATGTCCGAAATCAAAATAATGTTGAAAATATATTTTAAAATCGCTATTAAAGTTACAGGATGAACATCCGAATATACTAAATTAAATTTATAAGTACTTTTGTATAACTTAGGTAAATTAAGATTAATCTAGGTATTCCTGAAATTAGTTACTTACTCATGTAAGCTTTAGTTATTTGTTTCAGCGGATTACTAATTCATTAGCAAAACTGATCGAATAATTTACAAGCATAAATTTGTACTAAAATATTATAAAAATAATATTATTCACTATAGTAACTACATTAATTTGTTACAATAATAATAAAAAGTAAAAACGAACATGACGGTAGACCACAAAATGATTATTAATCTATGAGAAATTAAAAACCTACCTTTATTTTCAAAATACTATCAATGTACAGTAAATCAATCCGCTACTGTCCAAACAGTTCATATCACAATTTTTTACACTTAGATATTATCAAATACTTCTTCTAGTAAAAGAATGTTGATAAAATTTCGTAATCAAGTACGCGTATTCACTCGTAAATGCCACACAACATAGACACAACATTCCGCAAGAAATGTGGACGCGAACTGAATACAGAATAACTAATGTAAATAATGAGAAGTGTCGCTACTCACTAGCTCACTACTCGTAACTTCGTAAGTCGTAGTCGCTTCGCTGGCCGTTGCTGGTACCTGGTAAAAATTCCAATTTTCATTCCAACGTTGAGCCAGCTAGCACCATCTAGTGGCACACAGTCGTTATGTGAATTAAATTCACTATATAGGTACTGAAGAAGAATTATTAAATGTAAGTAAAAGCTTTTAGCTTGATATTTATTATTAATAAAAAGAAATGAATATATAAGGATGATAACTTGTACTATTACGTATTCTTTGGTATGACAAATATTATATTGTATCTATTCAATATTTTCATATATCATTTTTTTAAAAAGAATATTAATATCATGTTAATATTTTTTTCAGTACATTTTCAGAGTAAACTTGATAATTTTTCTTGGTTGTTTGATTCGTAGGTTTGAGTCGGTGTGCATACTCCTTTTTTAATTTATTTTTGAGCCTATAAATAACTATACATATTCCCCTAGCCTATAACTTTTTTTTTAAATATAAATTATTCATTGGTAGGGCCAAACTTCACTTTCTTTTTTTTAATTTATTTTGTGGCACGGGATGCAAGTCGACTTATATATTATAGACTTTCATCCCGTGCCATTCCACTTTCGTTCGTAGCTTGCGATAAAAATTATATTTGGTTTGTTTGTGATGGAGTGGAGTAAAGAAAACACTGTGTTTTATACAACTGAAAACAGAAAGACCGGTTGTTTGAGCTGTTACATTGGTAGATCATAAAAATAAATACAAAAAACTGGTTGCACTTCATCGGATCATTTTTTAAATGAACCAAAAATATAAATAAAAACAGGTGAAGCGGACGGACTGTTTTGCTACATGTTTTGTTAAAAAATAGGCCCAGCAGACGCGGCGTAAGTGTTGCTAAACCAACAGAGCTATGTAGGTTAAAATATACATTTTCAATTTGCTGTCGAAGAAGGTTTCTTCAGAATTTACGAAATGACACTTTACTGAATGTTGGGGTGGATCAGTGAAATATAATCAGATACAGAAATCATCATCAGATCATATAAAAATATATTATAAAAGTGTGTTCTAAGTAAGTTATATGATACAGCTCGTAAAATGGTAATAAATTATGAGGAGATGTTCGAATTATACTAACGTATTTTCTCAATGCTTAATAAATAATTGTGAGTAGGTAAATTTTCATCGTATTTTTAATGAAAATGTAGAATTGTAGGTACAGTGGCTTAAAACAAAAATAAAGTTATAGGAAACCATAATATTATTATTATGATTCTTCACTTTATAATGCTATAGAATCATATTTAAAAATTATTTTCCTTTTTTAACAAATTTTATATTTTAAAAGATAATAACATTTAAATTAACACAATTAAATTAAAAGAAAAAAAAAACTTGTTTTACCGTATGATACCGAGGAGGCATGATGATGATATATGGTTAATGGTTCACCCAAACTGATGTCCAGATACTGCTTAACCATTTGAGTTTTGGTTGATTGAAAACAGAGCCAGAGCTTGAAACATGTATCGTTGCTATGTTACAAAGTTCATTAGCTTCTTCTTTTGCTGCTGAAGTGCTGATCAATACTTGTACCTGGACAAGGTTGTACTCTGCCTTTGTTTGGTCAAAAAATGTACAACATTAATGTAATTCTTCAAGAGAATCCTTCAAGGACCGCACAAAAGCCTACCTTATTTCTAATCTTGAAGATATAATTGGGGTGCAAATACATTCGCCTGCAAAATTAAAAGCATCATGCACACCCTAACATGACGTATGAATTATCACCTTCCTAATGACCTGCGGTTAACAATTAAGCTAGCAACATTATTTATGTTTCATAAAGTATAACTAAACCTAGTCTGTGGTTGCTTTTTCCAGAGTAAATATATTCTTTGACAATTGACTCTTATACTTATTTCTTTCATGTCAAAATGGCTGCCGCGCAGGAGGTGCGTGTGATTAAATTTGTGGTTTTATTTATAATATACTATTTCATTACATTATAAAAGTGATTTATTCTAAAGATATTTGTTACGATTGCAGGTGAGACGCGAACCAATCCAAGCCGTACAAGTATTCGGGCGCAAGGTAAGAACTATCAACGTCCACGTGTTTTTGCAGTTGAAACTATAATTACTTGTATTTGAAAGAAAGTTTATTTGGTAACTGAAATAAAAAATCGTCAAGATATACGTGCGGAATACTACGGAATCAAAGTTTTGTCCTTTTTTACATTGCTTACGACCTATTCGAAATTGATAACCTCTGCTCCTTTTCCTGTTCCTTTATATATTTAATGTTTTAGAAAACCGCCACAGCGGTCGCATACTGCAAGCGTGGTCATGGAGTCCTTAAAGTAAACGGACGTCCTCTGGAGCTGGTTGAACCTAGACTACTCCAGTATAAACTTCAGGAACCTATCCTTCTTCTTGGCAAGGTAAGAATGTAGTGAGAAATGCTATTCTGTTAGGACACTTTAAGGTAAATTTTAACATAATATGGAGTCTAATATCTTTAAAATGATATTTCTTATCCACCACCATATATTGCTATTATTATTTTCACTAACTGTGAAAGCTGAACTATGCTACACTGAGCTAAATTAATATAAAAGAGTAACTTCTTTTGCATAAATTTTGCTTGTATTTCCACCTGATTGACTTTTTTAGTTATGGAAGTTCAGATATCTGAATCTATGGTCAAATTTTAGATGTTTAATGAAAGTAATAGAATTATCCTCACTGAGGTGCTGCTCATTACAACCCTGTATTAGGATGATCAGGCACTGGCCAAGTATCTAATTGGTCAGCTCCATACACACAACCTTTAGGCCAGGGATACCCAAACTATAGCAGAAAAAGACACCTTTCCCAAAATAAACTGATATCTAGCCGTTTTCAATAACCTATCTATCCATAGTTTTACTTACAGATATATTGCTGTCACCATTTAATGACAAGATTTTATCTATCCATAGTTATAGTCCAATGCTATCTGTCAATAGGTTATTGAAATGTAAGTGTAAAAGGATAAGTTGTCTACCTCTAGTAAGTTAAACTAAGGATAGATAGGTTACTGAAAACGGCTGTTACACTTCAAATTCTATCTCTAGTTTTTTTCCTATTGCCTTAGTTGTGTAGTGTTTCATATAGAACAAAGTGTTGTTGAGTTTCTAATAGACCAGCAGTGGAAAGGCAGTAGGAAACATACTAAAATATTAGTTAACATTTTGTAACATTTAATACAACTTTTACAGTATCTCAATGAAATATTCAAATAACAACTTCTATTTAATTATAAGGTGTTTGATATTTAAAATAGAAACAAAATGTTACTTAAACAAGCATGACATTTTGAACCCTATGAAAAGACAACAGTTACCCCCTTATTCATAATGGTCCGCTAACTTTAAACAGCCGCTTAGGAGTGTTTTTTCTCATTCTGACTTAGGTCAATAGAAGAAGACAGAGTGAGAATTAGCAATGCTTTAAGTTAGCAGACTATAATGAATAAGGGGGTTAGTGTTTATTTTTAAAAATAACAACAATGATGATTACATCTTATTCCGAACCTGATGTTATATGAAGTGCAATATAATCTGATTGCATTTAGAATACAATTTTATTTTTTAATTTAAATTTAATATTGACTGTACCTTTTCTGTTATTTTAGGAAAAGTTTGCAGATGTAGACATCAGAGTTACAGTGAAGGGTGGTGGTCATGTCGCACAGGTCTATGCAATCAGACAAGCTATCTCAAAAGCACTCATTGCATTCTATCAAAAATGTAAGTATATTAATAAAATAGTATTTTTAACTCCATATTTTTTTATATATAATATATATATATAAGCATGCCAGTCTGACACAGATGTCGGTCTGTTCATCTATCAGACTTGACCTATTTTAAGTAAATCTTAAATCATCTTTCACAAATGGTTTTGTAATTAGAATCAGTACAGATTCAAAAACTTGTATTTTGTGTGGTCTAGTGTTTTTGGTTTTCACTCATCTGATGATGTGCCAACATTTACATCAAGTATGAACTAGCAAGTGATTATTGCTATAACTAATTAAACAAGTCACTTGTTCAGTTTTATTAAAAATTGAGAGTAATAATAGAAGTTAGTGGATTGTTCTTTGAATAATGGCGAAAGGCAGACGACAATAACCCAAATGGTTATTGGTAACTCTAACTAGTTATTCTAGCTTAGTGCACCTATTAGGCTTCTACTATACTCATGTTTAACATCAAAACAATTACAATATATGATGTATGTATGATGTATAAATATGAACCCTTTCTTTCCAAAGCTGTAATGCTCAAATGTGTTTCAGCCATTTCAGAGAAAGGAGATCAAATGTGACATTTACCAAACGGTCAGTGTTCTCAATACCTGACTTGTTTGAAGTGTACACAACATTTTAATTCTAAACTTTACTATAATGAGCATTTTTTATTTTACTCTTTTTTACAACCTTTTATTTCTGCAAACATTGAACGGTTTTTCAAAATGGGTCATTATGTCTATTCAATAGTGTTAGCTCTTGATCTCGGTCCACTCTTATTAGTGTTACGTTAGTTTTATTATTAGTCATTGATAATTCATTACATCACATATTGATAGAGGTAGTGTTGACAAAATAAAAATTTAGTATAATAGTGTAATAAAAAGCTTGTTGCAAGGTTGTCATTAAAATGTCATCAAAAATCAGTCATGTGATGTATACGAAAGGAAGACGGAAACTCTCAGGCGCCGCAAGGCTGCCCGCCTACACGCGGCTCCGCTCTGCCGCGCGGCTTGATCGCTCGACGCGGCACCAAATTCTATAGATAAATGAGACCTCTCCTCTCTTCTTGATAAATTTCCACCGAAGCTAAGAGGAGAGATGTGGAAATAACATAATCTGATTGATTATCAAATACATCTCTCCTCTCCGCTTTGGTGGAAACTGGGCCTAACTTTCAGTGTCTATAGATGCTGCAGTCTTAATCACTGTGTTGTCAGGGGGCATAACATCCATAATGCACTTATGTCTGTGCTGTTATGGGCAAACAAGAATTTTTCATAAAAGAAAAGTACTTTTTTTATAAATCTGCTGTTCCTTTTTTGAGCCACTTGATAGGGATCAACTTTGCCATTTAATTACAAACAACACTGCCTAATGATATGCAAATAGGATACTCTTGATAATTAAGAAAAAAAAATTCTTTCAATAAAGCAATTACTAGTTGTTGTTGCATATTGTTATGTATGCATTGTGTTGCTAACAGTTGTCATAAGTGTGACAGAATACTGTCATATAGAAATCCACATTAACAAGTCAATTTAATATCATTACAGACGTTGATGAAGCATCGAAGAAGGAGATCAAAGATATCCTCGTCCAATACGATAGAAGTCTACTGGTAGCTGACCCCAGGCGCTGCGAGCCCAAGAAGTTTGGTGGTCCAGGTGCCCGTGCCAGATACCAGAAGTCATACCGTTAATGTTGTTGGAGAGGCGCACGCTGTGTTATTGCATTGGTTTTATGTGGGTCAGTGCAATACCATTGGGTGGTTTTAAAAAATAAAAAAAAATATAAAACTGTTTGGTTTTTTTGTCAACAAAAAGTGAATCCCATCACAATATGGTATGGGTCAACCAACCATATTGTTTTTTGAACTTATATTATTTGTAGCGCCGTTCAGAATTTTTGGTTTTTTAAGTTTCCTCAGCGGCACTGCATTGTAATGGGCAGGGCGTAGCAAATACCATCAGCTGAACGACTTGCTTGTCTCGACCTTTAATCTCATAAAAAACTGCTTGTGCTAGAGATTACTTGCGACTTTTTGTCGGTGTGTCGGGGCATGTCTTCTAAAACTTCATAATTTGTAGTCAAGTGCTTCAGGTCGGGACTCTTGAGTGCCAGTCTTCAGCTCTCATATAGTCTGGAACGTTGACTTGCTTATGTAGTGCCTTGTGACCAGGTGTGGAGAATTGATAGTCCAAGGTACATTTTACGTAGGAACTCTTACAGGAACATCTTTGTAGCTTTAGGTATCTGTCAGTGATAGTCCTATCAAAATAGGTGTAGCACGTTTTGAAGATTAGCCAGAGCAAACAGCAAAGAGGCTGTAAATACTACCTACGTAATAAGAGGCTGGACGACCTTATTAAAAATTTAAATTCAGTTTACGCCATCATAAAAACTTATTTCCATTATTATTATGTTGCCACTCCTAATACGGTGACCTCTATAGGAATTAGGGATCTAACGAATCTATGAATGAATTGTCCATAATATCAATGCACATTCATTGTTATTCATTCATTTATTGATAACATTAGGGGAGAGCTGGTAGGATTCGTACACTTTTTACTCTAAGGCTTGTAAAATGTTATATTATAGATATTTGAAAATATATTTAATATTGCTATATTACTAGCATATCTGGCAATAATAATACATAGTTGTATGTTGATACGAAGTATTATAACCAAGTTGTGCCGACGCGGGGTACTTTCGTACACGGTGTGGGCACATTCATACATAGTGGTGAGCCTCCGTACAACGTGATTGAAATGCCATTTAAGCGCAACGTTAGATTTATTGAGATCAAAGATCTTAGAGTTGGCCTTAATGACAGTAATAATTAACAATATTGTTTTTTTTTACACTTTAGTAGTTATAAATATGAAGCAATTGAGCACTTGTCGTTAAGTCAAAATAGTAAAACAATTTTTATAAAGTTTTCTTATTTCCTTAATGACTCAATCAATATTAATTATCAATCATCAAAACAACGAATTGGCACACAAACAATAGATAATGGATCTTTTATTGCACATTAGTACACATCCAGGTACTTTGCTGTGATCTCAGTACTTAAACTTTGTATTCAGTGGGGCTATATTATCTTTCCACCTGTCCAATATAATGTAGAAAAGTTTTTTTCTATTCGAATTTGACCGGCAGAAAGCATTCTTTTATGTTTTCCGTCGTAACAGGATTTTGATTGTCAATATAAAGCTCTTTGGACATCTCATCTAAGGAAGAACAAGAATTTTCTATTTAACTTATACTAGTCTCGTCCTCACTATCGGTCGCTACAGTTTTCTTTGGTTAAGTTTTGATATTTGTCTCTGCTAGCAAGTGTAAAGCGCGTTTCATCTTCCTGGTTCTTTGTTCGTGTTCGTCTTCTTCAGGTCTTTTGATTATTCTGTTCCAATCTGTTCTTTTCAGGAGTATCAGCAGATAATTTCTGGTGTCATTAATCCTATAGCTGGTGAAATTAAGGCAAATGGCTCTGACAGCAAAGAGAGTGATACAGCTGCTGTGTTGATTAGGATCCATTTCTTCACGTATGGCTTGTTGTTGCTGAACATACATCTGGGCCCCATCTTCTACTACCTCTCCCGTTATTAGGGGACTTGCCCCTTCACATATATTCGCGGTATGATTCTGTAATAAAATAACGTCATAGTAATCACATGATCTAACCTCAAGGGGGAGCAATCGTACAGTATGAATCCACCCCATTCATAACTGTACGAAGGTGCCCCAACTCAAATATTTGACAAACCAATTTAATATAAAAATAACCGTCAAAGTTAGCCCAAAATGAACACTGACATTGTTAACTACAACATCAATTCATGAGCCATAAGAAATTAGAACACAATTTGATCAAAAAAAAATTGGTAATAAACACGTTCAAAGGTACATCGAGAAATTACTTACGCAGGGTGAAAACACGTAACGCCTCGTTCCAACGAAACTCGTAGATGTACTACCACGCCGCTCCCGAGGTTAGACTATACTCATAAACGGGGGAGTCACTTACATAAATACAAACGCATCAGTGTGTTGGATAGTAATAATATGACCACTGTACGAATGCTCCCTCTGTTCGAATCCTACTTGCTCTCCCCTACAGTTTCGAATTGCATTAGGTACGTCTTTTCGAAATCTTTAATTTGCGTTTTATGGACAAAAATAAAAAATGGTTAAGGTATGTATGTATATATTTTATATATTAGATAATTTACAAAAAATTATAAAATAAAAGTAAAATGAGGTTGTGCTTAAAAAACAAATATAAGTGGGCTATTTGAGCGTAACTTGGATTTAGATTATATTTAATATTGACATTTTAATGATTGCAGGTCTATGTTCTTCTTTTCGTCTTTATCTTTTTGCTATTTTTTATAGCTGTCAACAGTCATCAACGTAATACAACTCGCATAATTTTTGTAATTAACATTTTATTTATCGGTTATTGTTAAGACCAGTTGAAATCGGTTTATCTATTATTTCTTTCGGAGTCAAAACGTAATTAACTCACAGTACTTTATCACTTTTATTTTATATCAATTTTAACTTATGATTAACATTATTGATGGATTAGTAAAAATAAATGGAATTACATAACACAGCTAGTTCGTTGGTAGGATACGATTATATCCAATTGATCGTATTAAACGAACTTAATTTATTTGTTCGATACTCGTACAGAGTTTATGATACACATAAATATATATTATTATAAACCGTATGTTAGGTATAATATTAATTTGTTGCCCTGTTCATCAATATATAGGTATAAGTAAACAATTATATCGAGTTAAAATAATTGAAATCATTAGTAATAAAAAATGAATTAGCTACAATGTTTATAACAATAACGAATATTCTAATCAACAAATATTATCTAGCGAATATTAACATAAAATTAGTAAATATTAATGTCTTTCATACAAACTCTTAACAAAACTAATTAACTATTAAATTTTTAAAGATTCAAAAATGAGATTATTTGTTATGCTTTGTCTATGGTTAGTTTTAACATACATCATTGCTCATTTAGAATTATCATAGAATTTAGATCAAAAATACGATTTCCAGAATGCATCACAATAATTAACACGTGATCAAGCGTTTTGTTGTATCTTTTGTACTCAACCATGAAAACAGTGACAACAATAGCTTGATCACACAGATTAGGTATTAAGACGCCCTCTCGAATTAATTTGACGTAATTACACTTAAAAGTTTTGAAGTACGTAAAATTAATACTTATCTAGTTTTTGATAACATAGTCTATCTAATCAACCAGTGCTTATTTGTTTGTGCTACTTTGATTTGGAATATTTTTATTGCATTTTACTTAATTTAAAAAAAAAGTTCCGCTCGCAAAAATTACAAAATTATAAACAATTTACTATAAATATAATGAGTTGTTTTGGTTCTTCTTTCGAACTTTCTCTTTTCTTGGATTTCAATAAACTTTATTAGTTTCTGAAATATTTATTTACTTTTACTGTAGTAATTTTTGCGAGAATAACTTTTTTTTTAAATAATTTTCATACTCTTTATATTTCTCTATATACAAATAGATTTTTTAACTAGACTTTTACTAGACAAATATCAAGTAACTTAGAACAATGACATGTTACTATTATAAAGTATTTAATTAATATCCATGGAGTCGTCATTTTAATTCTAAAATAGCCTCGTGATTTTTGGTTATTATGTCTTTTATAACAGTGCTAATAATCCTTTACAATCTGTAATATACCTTTATAATATTAAATATAATACATTTATTATAATTAAATCAACATAATATTATATTAAATAAAAATTTAAAGTATGGAAATACTAATGGCCATAATTGACTTATTTCTCAGTTTCAACGTCCCGGCTTATTATAATAAAAATTATTGGTGTTTTGTGGTACAGAGGTTTAGAACTTGGCAGATGCCATAATAATTAATTTATTGTGATTTAATTGGCGTTTTACTCAACTGGGGACGTTTGGAACAAGCCTAATTGACGTCAATAAAAGAGCTACCTTATTTTTAATACTGCCGATGTCAGAGACAAGTATCTCTCTGTCCTCATCAATGTACTATCGACAAAATTGAATCGTGAACCACCAATAATATCATTTTCCTTCTTCTTCAGGTCGAAATTTTAAATTTTCCACTTGACTTTACATCAATTGTCATTTAGTTTTTTCGTGGAAATAATGTAAACCTAACTCTTTTAATTATTTTAAAAGATTAACAGAAAACTGGATCATGAATCAATTTTGTCGATATTACAAGAGCTCATTGTTTAGTTTCCCTATCAATGACATTTCATTTTAGTGCTTTTTTGTAAAGACATATCTACGAATTTAGGGTCCGTTTAATTTAACTTTATCATAGTGACATTATAAATAGCAGTAATAGTCTATGGCTTTATTTTTTCTTCGGAAACATCATCAAATTTGGCGCCCATTCTCTTCAAAGCGATCACTGCAGATACAGCCTTGGCCCAACGTTTTCTGATCACATATCGCTTCAGCTTGGTCTTTGTAACATGGAGTTCAGTGCAGAGTGCTGATTGGATGAGCCATGGATGAGTTACTGTCTCTGAAGATGGAAGGCGGTCGCTGTGACATGTAAAGTAAAGAAAGTTTAAAAATATTGCATATAAATTTTTATTGTTCTACAAAAAATGATAGATTGTTTGTTTATGCCTTAGTGTAAGGGTTCATCACGAATTAATATACCTAGTCTTTCTATAAATACTGAAACAAAGAAAAAAAAAATCTATTGAAAATAACATTTATTACTTTTTCAGTGTGTTAGTTTAATACATAAATATAAAACAATTTAAAATATAAAAAGCTTATTCGAAGTATGTTTTTACCATTGGCTGCAATACAGTCCTTTAAACGTTGGGGTCACTTTTTAATAGAAGCACGCACTAACTTTCTGTGGCAAAATTCTTTGTTTTAGGGACTCCAATCAATCTCTCAACACAATCTTTTACTATTACCAAGCCTATGAAGAGTTTTAAAAATTGCATTTGGCTCAATACCTACTTTGTGTAATGCAATCACAGCGATTGAGTTCTCTTTATCATCCCACTGTATTTTAATATCGCAAAATATTGTATAATGCATTGGCGCCAAAATGAGAAAATTCAATGAACAATCATATTATAAAAATGACAGATTCCAAATTCAAATGTAATATTTTGTTTATTTTTAATTGTAACAGTATTTATGGCCAGACTAGTTATCTCCCTCTCTCTGCAAGGAGCTCTCCTCTACTGTAAGTTTAAGCCAGTTCAGCGAACTTCGTCTTGGTCACAAAACATAAATTATATAATAATTATACCTTCAATTAATATGATTCATAAATTCTATTACTAACTAGATAATAAATAATATATTTTTTTAAAATAAACCGATCAAATTAAGCATAGGTATACACCAAAATATGAAATTCAAAATTCTTTTCTATGTACACCACGTATAGATTTATTTACTTAGATAATATGTATACCTACGATATGTCGTCTGCATACTGAGACGTAGTTCGAAGGCGACACTGAAAGTGTTCAGAACTGGCAACGTATAAACAAAAATATAAAAATAAGTTTAATGAAAAATCGAACTCTGCTATTATCATTGAGTATGTATTTTATTCATTTCCTTTACGATTTGGCAAGTCAGCGTGATTATAACTTGAGATATCGTGCAATGTAAGTCAACAAGAAAGTTATGATAGACTGCGAATGGCCATTAACGATGAAGGCCCATCTCTTGCCACCGTTAACAACTGGTTTAATGAGTTTCAACGTGTTCGCACTAATCTCACCGATAATCTGCTTGAGTGACGGCCTTCTAGGCGACGACTGAATATAACGGCAGTGTATTAAAGAGACTGATAAAAGAGTGACCCATCAGCAGATTCGGATAAGCTTAGGTATGATTCGAGTGCACAAAACCTCCCATGAACATTTAGCGGCCAGGTAGTTTTGGGCCCGGTGGATGCCTCATTATTTGACCGAGACTCAAAAAAGTTCGGGAGAAAAGAACTCGCAGTAGGATCCATCTTCACCAGGCGAACGATCGACTACCCATGCGATATTTATTTATTACTGAAGATACAATAAAATCTTCGACAAAAAGCTGTGGCTGCTTTTCTACAGGCCGTAGAAGAGAGCCCTAAGGACGAGTGGGCGAAGTGCTTTTCTCAGTGGTTCCATGGGATGCAGCGATGTATTGACGTGAATGGATACTATTTTGAAAACATATATTAAAACTAATAACTTGCTAGTTTATTCACTTCTTGATTTTGTAAGACCTTTCAGCTTGACCCTCGTAGGTATAACCACCTCCTATATAACCAAGCAGGTACAAAATGAGAGGGGCTGACGAATAGTCTATTTTTTTTTAAATTTACCAAATATTTGTAGCCATTTGTGATTTTTTTATTAGTTCCTCAATTTTTGCTCTGATTTTCTTCAAGCTGGAGTCATACTCTCATATTGACATTTGAAAATAGAACGCCCTCCCCCTAAACGGCGTGCACACTCGGTTTCCTCTGAACCTTTAAGTAGGCACAAATCAAAAAATACCAACCGTAATTACATCATTGTTGTACAATAAATGACTAGACTCCCAATCGCCTATTAAAAGTTCGTCAAAAATGTTGTTTTTAGTATCCAACCTTTTTAAGGTTGGGTATGCTAATATTTGGACAGTTTTTCACTGAACACTTTGTCAGTGCGTGGAGTTGTATTTAAAGCGCGGTTGAAACACTACTGGCAGAAAAGTCCAATAGACCCGTAGGCAGTATTTTGTTTCAGACAATTTTTGAGCGTGGTTGTGAATCTAGTTGTTTATTGTACGTCAATGGGGTAAAAATATAAAATTTCTGTTTTTTACTAAATTACTCGACTTACTAAATGTAGAAATAAAACAACTATAATTTATTAAATCTTATAATTTAATAAAACGTTAAGATTAACAATAAATTAATTAATACAGCACAAACAGTTCGATTAAGTACAGTTAAGGAACAATCTTCAATCATGGAGGGTATTACAATTTACGTATTATGTACAAAATAGTATAAAAATGTAGAATTATTAATTATGTCGACTCAGAAATCACCATTAGCACAACATTCAGACAATTTTTATTAACATTTAATGTTTACATATGAACTAGATCTTAGATTCCTTGATTCAATATATTTTTGATTCTATGTTATTAATTATTATCATTAAAGTATGTATGTGTAAAGTAAAACCATCTCATTAATAATAACACCAGTCACCAACCATTTCTGAAACCTATTTTAGCTACCGAGTTGTAAGCCCCCTTCTGTCTGTCTGTTTATTTATTTAGACTAAACATGCTCCAAAATTTAGAGCATTGGTAACAAGACCATCAGCTGAAACTAAAATACAATAAATTATGAATATTTAAATCATTTATGTATGTCATAGTCATATATCATATTTTTCAATATACTCGATTACAAGAAAAACCACCTTTATATTTATGGGCAAAAAACGCTGTTTTATTGATGTAGGTTAGCCTACATTTAATTTTGAGTTCAAACGTCATTTTAATTTGACAGAAAGTGACATAACAGTTCGATAGGTTTAGATGAAGTAATTATGAATAAGATGGTTATTGAATGATTTGTCTGAAAAATCAACCTTTTCAATACCAATTACATTCTTTAATAAATGAGATAAGGAAGAAAAAAGTAATTCATTTCAAAAAGTATTATTGCGCCAATGGCGCTCTGAAAATTATCTCATAGTGTCAATGTTATGTAAAAATTTCGAAATTGATGTAATCTCAGTCTTGTTCTGTTCGGGTGAACAGGTTTGAGTAATATGGAGACTAGATTCGTAATTGTCTAATGTCATTTTCAACCTTACATCTATAATGTCATTTCCTACTTTGGTAACCTAAGGTATATTCAGAAACTTATTTATCATCACCACAAGTTTAGTGATAGGTACCTATACATAATCTCGGCAAAGAATCTTCTAACAAACGACCCAACAGGACTTAAGTATTATACATTTAAATCAGTAGTTATTTGTTAAAATGGCGGCGGAGAATTATACAAAAAAATACTCTGATTCTGATTTTGATTTTGATGTAACAGTTTGGGCGCCATTCCTGCCATTATTAATTATTTTATGTATATATCGTAATATCTCACTAAGTACCTACCTAGGTTTTGCCCAATGTGAAAAGTGTCATTAGGTTATGAAGAAATATACAGGTCGAGGTCTATAATATAAAAGATGTTATTTACATCAAATATTTTCAATAATTTAATTAAATTTTATAAAGTGGCGATGGACAATTAATTGATTAGGATTTACTAACGGAATGAATGTGGCTGAAGCAGGAACTAACGATAGACGTCATTTTGATAAACTGTCACAGTTTGACAGTTGAAATTTATCATCGATGAGTGCAATGAATGCACATTCATTATCATCAGTTCCTAAGGTCGCTGCTGTTTATTTGATCGAACCATTGTGATCACCGCAGCGCCATTATTCACATATAATAATAATTAATAATTTGGGAAGAGGCAGAGTACGAAAGCGAATTGAAGAGAATTTCTCTTCTAATATTATTATATTTAGTGGTTCTGTAATTTCTTTTAGTGTTGAGGGCTTGGAAAATATGTAGTAGTAAAATATGTATATGTAGTTGGAACTTTTTAACACTTTTCACTATAATAAACGTTTCTGAATAATGTCATGGCACAGTCCCTATAAAATCATTTGGAGCTCGTATAATCACTTGTCACTTTTTTCCTTTGGAGCTTTTCTTCAGAAGTCTGCCGTTTGAAGAATGCATGGAGACTTGACATGGAGTTTTGAGCTAGCTGGTTAGAAGGTGACCATTCTAAGGATATTGATTGATGTCGACCACCGTTAGAGGTTCCACCTGCAGTTCTTTCAGCTTCTACTTCCTCTGTTTCTCCCCATTTTTCAAGAAGATGTAATAGCAGATCTTTTGTTCGACGCGCATTGTTTTCGTCGCCTCTTCTATATGGCACCTGTCGGCCATTTTCGCTACCATTGACCAATTTGTCAATCTTTTCACGACGCCGATCAAATTCATCGAAGAATGTGTTTCGTTTGTCTGTGGGCTGATCAGGTACGTCACGACTTGTACTTGTAACTCTTTTCTTAGGCCTTGATTTGACCCAGGGCATTTTACTAGTCATCGGTCTTTCTGGTTCTTTATCCGTTAAAAACGTTGATGTTATTTTGTGAGTTGATTTCGAGGTGATAACTTTTCTATCAGTAGCATCACCATTTGTTATTTTTGTAAACGTTTTGGTTTCAGTTTTAAAACCATTTGGAAGCCGTTTTTCGTCCCTACTTCTTTTTATTTCTGTACTGTTTTTATCCATTTCTTTATTGCTGTTATTATTCGTTAAATCTGTATTCATCGTAGAGAGCATGAAGAGATGATCAGACAATTTCTTGATCTCTTCAGCTAGGTTCTTCCTTACTAAAACATCCGGTCTTTTGTGGAGGAAACAACTGCTGTCTGATGCTCTTCTTTCGACTGGATTGTATCTAGTTTTGAAGTCTGAAGGATCTCTTAGTGGTGGCGGCTCGAAATCACGGTCCTCAAACACATAATCTGGAGAACTACTTAGAGAACTTCTTGGTGATGGTGAACAACCTCCAATAGACGACCTTTCACCATTATCAAGAGTTAATATCTCTTGTGATTGGTTATCGAAGACATATGGGGAGTTGGGGTGTTCACTCCATCGTTCGACGAAGAGCCGTAGATTGTCTTTCGCCATATCTAACTCTTGTTTCGGGGAGAGTTGCGGCTGCTTTCGCGGTCTATCTTGTTTTAGCGGCGACCGTTTGATGAGCCAACTGTGTCGTAAGCACTCCGTTGCACTCGGCCGTGACCTGCGACAAAGACCCTTGTTATAATTACCCCAGCACCTCAAACAGATTAAGTATTGAAGCGAATGGAACACAGGATAAAGGTAGAAATAGACTAGTGTAATTAAGATTCTAAAACATGAATACTACAACTAATTCTATGGATTATGGTCATGCATGTAATGGGTTTGTTAAGTACAAATGCTATTGTGTTAGCTACTGGCATTGCACAGTGTTAACTAAAAACAAGGGTCTTTATCAACAGGTACCTACGATATATAGAACAATAAATCTATGTACGCAATATTCTCAAATATTTATCGTTAAACTGATCTCGAATTAATAAAACGCGCAAGCGAATATTTTCTACATCTATAACAAACACATATAAAGGTTGTTCAACTTACTCTTTATCTTTCACGAGAAGTTTTCGAATGAAATCTTTTGCGTCGTCAGAGATCTCATTGAACGCCTCGTCATCGAAGTCATACTTTGCCACTGTAACGTTCGCCATTGTTTCTATATCTGTTTCGCCCATAAACGGAGAGAGTCCTGACAATCTGTAAGTATAACCCATCAATTAGTTTCCCTAAGTTAAACAACTGTTTTGTATCCAATTGCATATTATGAAATCATTCGCAACTAACGTCACTACTTTGAATTATTTCATTTCAAAATAATTCTGCAGCATAGTATTTTCTACAGCACGTTTCTGCCGTAGGAAATATATGCATAGATAAAAAATACTCACAGCACATAGCAAATGACTCCTATGGACCACATATCAGTCCCATAACCAATCTGGTCGAAGTTGACAACTTCAGGTGCAACAAACTCTGGTGTGCCAAAAAGTACTTGAAGCTTTTTCTCAGGATCATAGAAACGAGCCAGTCCAAAATCGATAATCTTGATGCGATTTCCTGCCTTCGTGAGGCACAGAATGTTCTCCGGCTGTAAGAAAAGCATTGAAACTTTAATAAAAATCTAGATTAGGATATCTAGTTATATTAGATTTGAACATACAGAACAGGTATACAGATTTTTTTAGAGTCCAGTTAATACAATTTATAATTAAAACTGCCTTCTTCGAAACGTGTTTTTCTTTTTAATGGATGAATATTATCATACTATTGTGTTTTAGTTTTAAAGGCACTATAGCAGGACTGTCTCACGTGTAGGTATCGAAATTGAAGTACGCGCGGCGGCCATGCCGGCATGGGTATCCAGTACGGAATCGCATTGTGTTTTGTTTGCGTACTTAGACCAAGAGCAGACCACGAAAAAGTTGTTTGTTATTGTTTTTATAATATACCTAAGTACATGTGCAAGTCTAGCTCGCGTCATGGTTTTGTTCAAGCTCATTTGTATCTACCTATCTATTTAAATAGTTCCTACTTTTTGAAAGAAAAATTAACGATGTTGACTATGTCGTGTTCTGTAAAGCGTAACTTAAACGCATATTTGGCCGTAAATAAACAACTAATGGAGTTTGGAAATGGAAAAACTGTTACATATATGGATGCTGGATATGGTTACTTTAATACTGTTTTTTTTAACAGGTATATTCAGTAGTTTTTTCAAAATATCTCTATTTCCAAGGTTTATAAAATTTTACGCGCTCTTTTGCATTATAAAACATTATTTATAATATTGGAGTGTGTGTGCCTGAGTGCACTAGCTTCTTACTGCTCTTTACAATGTGTATCACTTTCGCACATGATTTTTATTGAGCGCGCATTTTAGCCTAAAAGTAACGTGGGCAAGAATTCCTCATTATTTCTTGGCTACAAAACCGATGTGTTTATCTGTATGTTCTGACAAATAATATATACAGTATATATATATATACCAGTGGGAGGCTCCTTGCACAGGATGCCGGTTAGATTATGGGTACCACAACGGCGCCTATTTCTGCACTCGGCACTGTGTCACTGTGTTTCGGTCTGAAAGGCACCGTAGCTAGTGAAATTACTGGGCAAATGAGACTTAACATAATAATGTCTCAAGGTGATGAGCGCAGTCGTAGTGCCGCTCAGAATTTTTGTTTTTTTTTTAAGAATCCTCAGTGGCACTGCCCATTACAAGGGCGTATCAATTATCATCAGCTGAACGTTCTGCTCGTCTCGTCTCTTGTTTTTATAAAAAAAAGTATATACAGCTATTAATTACCTTCGTCTTCTAAACTACCACTAGATAACATTCATATTATGATCATTTACCTGACATTGATTTTTTTTATTGTTACCATATTACGAGACCCAAGTAAACTGAGCCTAATTATTGTACACTTTAGAATATTAAGTTCGTATCTGACAAATAATATAGGTCCTTAAACCTTTAAACTTTTAGGTGAATCTCACAGGAATTATGCTGTGAAATAAATAATAATTAATTTTGGCGACGTGTGCAGACAATCGTAAAACTCCCGCACAATCTTTTCCGCCATGTTGATTAACGACTTGGATCTCAACCAAACTGACATAAATTCGTACATCACAAACAATCGTCGTAAGTTTTATTTTCACTCTATTATTGTTTTATCTCATAGTGAAATAATTAAATTAGTTTGAGTCCATCTGAATTACAACAACATTTCTCAAGATGTGCCAAATTGTATATACTTTGAGTATTTCGTAATCTTTGCTCTTAATAGTGATTTTCATTATTATAACACTAGAAATAACGAATTGATTGTAACTAATTCTAGTAGGCTTTCAAAGATACATAATAGCTTTAAGGGTAAATGTACACTTTTATAATAAAGTCCCAGCCACTGTTCAGGCATTATCTATAGATAAAATTAAATGTTTTATTAAAGAATGGCTCTGACGTAAATTCTACAACTCCACAGCTATCTAAGTGATCCGATTGCCTAGGACTAGATTATGATTATTTTATAGCAATGACAATAAAATATGGTATATTTGATTAAAAGGGCGCAAAAAAATGCTGGGAGAGAATCTTGCCCCGCTTCTTCTCTCAGAGCGCCATTTGTTTCCGAAGCGGTAGTATTGTCTAGTATATTAGAAATGACATCAATAAGAATTCTAAAGGAATCAATTTTGAGAAAATAAATGCCTTTTATGCCTTTTGGAGTCTCCTATTCAGAGTCAGTTATACAGAACGCAGATGCAGCATATACAAGCACATTGATTTTGGCATCAAGTTCCCAATTTTAACTCTCTAAACAATTGTCCTGAATTTCAAAGTTAAACAATAGAAATCAGCCTTGAAAGATGTGGAATATATTTTGAAGTAGCTTGAACTATGTACAATAGGTAAGTAGTTGAAGACAGTAAAATGGAAGAGGGCAGAAGCAAAGGCTGCCAAGCAGAGATACATATTTCTTCGGAATTTTACATATTTGGTAATAGCAGAACAATGTTAAGAATGCTGCCAGATTAGGACAACGTTGTACATTCTCTTTAAAGTTATGTCCTACATCATATCAACCAATCAAAAACTAAATTGGAACAGATGTTACTTTCGCAGATGAAAGTAAGATCATTCCACTTTATTTTTTTTATTTACGCTCTTTCACAAAAATTATCTAGTTTATTAACTTGGTTTGTTTGTTGGAAAAACGAAGTTCTTGAGCCCTGCAGATAATGATGGCATTTATAGAGCGGTTGAGCGGCTTTAAAAGAAAGCGTCATTCCACATATCATCATCGTCATCTCAGCCGGAAGACGATCACTGCTGGACAAAGGCCTCCCCCAAAGATCTCCTCCACGATCGGTCCTGCGATGATGTCATCCAATCTAGATAGATTGGTTGAACTCCACATCCATATAAAAACGCACAATGATAAGAAATCTCTTCTTAAGGAATATAAACCTTCGCAAAGAGCGCTCTACGTTATGAGTAAAAAAGTGGGAGGTAACTTGAGTCGAGTAGTATTATTGCGCAATGTTGTTCAGATTTTTAGAACCAATTTAGCTTTTAACTTTTAGATGTGGATAGTATTACGCAGTCACATAAAATCATCAGCAGTCTCGTAGATAAGGAAAAAGTTTGCGATAATCAAAAATACGACCAATACAGCTTCATGCGCAAACTTGATCAGCTTCTTTGTGACGCCTCAATAATTTAACCCCTTTCTGGAAAATTCTCATTTCTCAGCTCAAGTTTCTTTTTCTGGAAAAGCTGCGTGCATTGCAGGATCTTTAATCTTCTTCAGTAAAACATTGGATGTTTTAGGTATTCATGTCTAAATAAAAATATTTGAATACCTAATCGATATACAGGCCAAGAGTAGGTAGTATACCACTCTCTAGCCACTTCAGGAGTAAATTGTCAACTAGCCAATACGGAGTTAACCCCATTTGGTGACACTATGGCCTTGCGAAAGGCTTTTACTATCTATTCTGTGTTATTATAATATGGTGGTGGTGTGTTATCAATAACTTTTTATTCTATCCTTCAACCAGCGAGAATTAAAACTAGAAACCATGCTGTTTAATATTGCAAGAATATAACGAATATTTACCTTCATGTCAAGATGGAGAATATTTTGTCTATGGACAAAGTCAATCCCCTCGCATATTTGCCGCATGAACACGGTACAGGCTCGTTCTGTTAGCACGAAGTCCTCATCGATCACTCGCTCGAAAAGTTCACCGCCAGTTATCCTGAAAAGATTTGAAATTATGTTAGAAAAATATTTAGACTTTGTGCTGTCTTCAGCTGGATCTAAACGATGAGATTGGTAAAAAATAAGAAGTCTGTTATTGAACAATATCTTGCATTGGACAATTTTTAAAATTTTTAAAGTTGTGTTAAATCAGCATAATGATTCATAAATGTAACATTTAATACCCCAAATTGTTATTTAACGAATGTTAAGTTCTACCTCCTTGCAAGACTGGAGGAGGGTTCTTTTTGCACAAGATGCCGGCTGGATTATGGGTACCACAACGGCGCCTGTTTCTGCCATGAAACGGTAATGTGTTTCAGTCTGGAGGGCGCCGTAGCTAGTGAAATTACTAGGCAAATCAGACTTAACATCTTATGTGCTGCTCAAAATTTTTAGATTTTTCAAGAATCCTGAGCGGCACTGCATTGTGGGCAGGGTGTATCAATTACCATCACCTGAACGTCCTGCTCATCTCGTCTCTTATTATCATAAAAGACGACTATCAACCATACATAGGTACGAGAGACTTGTGCAGCAATGACGGAAAAATTAAGAATCTCATAGTGTATAATGATCGGTATACATTTTATTAAAAAAAAAACCGGCAGTTTAGTTACAAAAAAGACTCTGATGAAATCTAATATTTTGATTGGCAACTGTAGGTTGTGGAATAGTTAGATATAATTAAATACACCATATTGACGCGTTGTTTCACGTCTGTCGTTCCAAGTAATACCAAATCACTACTCACTTCTAGTAAGTACTATCTTATTTAGATTTCTTCATACTTTACCAGTGATGGAAAGATATTCTTTATACAATGAAGCCTATACCTGGGTAATTTGACTTCTAGTGTCTCTCCTATCTACCTAGTGAAAAATATATTTTTTCCTCGCCTTCTACTTTCAAATTTTTACATATTATAAAATTTTGTCAATACTGTTTCAAATAATGATTTACAGGGTAAATGGCTAGTCAACAGCTCTTGAAGATGCCTCGTGTAGAGGTAAACGTGTTTCAACACAGTGAAACAACAAAGATGATTAATTGAATACACTGTAAATGGCAAAATAACCCCAAATGCAAAATAAAACTAATACTACAGGTATTTAATCACCATAATTGTGATTTACGAGCATTAATTAAAGTTTTTTGACCGAGCTAAATCGGGCCAAGTAAACAGTGGGTAATATTTTAAATAAATCCCGCTAAAGATGAATGAATCCCACTCAATACAGTAATGTGTTTGTTTTAAAAACTCACTGCGTTATTCCCACACAAAGTGTACCTAAATATATTTGTTTAATAAACTCAATGACGTCATACAAAAATGAATTTAACGTAAAAATCTTGTGTTTTAAAGGCTTATTTATTTTACATTTCTATAAATTTATACTAGATAGATAGATTTAGATTTTGCCCCGGGGCATGAAATATAGGGAAGTCCAAGTCCCGAAGGTGTCGTAAGAGGCGACTAAGGGCATTTAACAGTGGGAGGCTTCTTTGCACAGGATGTCGGCTAGATTATGGGTATAACAACGACGCCTTTTCTGCCGTGAAGCAGTAATGTGTAAGCATTATAGTATTTCAGTCTGAAGAGCGTCGTAGCTAGTGAAATTACTGGACCGCTCAGAATGTTTGGGTATTTCAAGAAACCGAAGCGGCATTGTAATTGGCAGGGCCTATCAATTACCATCAGCTGAATGTCCTGTTCGTCTCGTACCTTACTGTCATAAAAAAAGACAAAATTCTGATTTATGTAACAATTATTAAAGATGGACACATTCAAAGGGAAACAGTGTTATATAATTAATAATAGGCAACACTAATACTCTATAAGATATTGCAGGCGATGAAAAAGCTATATATTGTCTCGAAAAGGACCGCTGTATTGATTCAATGTGTTACGACTGCAGTAGATATTGCAAACAACACTTACGTATTCGATATGGGTTCATAACAGCACATTAAACAGAAGTATTTTTGTTTTTACGTGACGGAACTTATAATGTGGAACTAATTTTATACTCAGTATTTCAGATAGTTAAAAGATCATTAATAATTATTTAAATTTGACATCACCGATTCTTGTATTATACGGGTATTTTAAAAAGTCAAACAATAGTTGTGATTACGCAAGGAAATGTTGATCTCTTTTTTGTTCGGCTTATAGTCTGAGTTTTTCATAAGTCGTTATGGTAAACTTAATTGTGAGCTAAGATGTTAAGTCCATAGCGTAGTAATTTCACTAGCTACGGTGCCCTTCAAACCAACATACAAATAATGCGTCGCACGACAGGCCACAAATTAGGATATCATCCCCACCATCTGGATGTGTGGCGGTCCTCCACTGTGCACTTTTCATGGAGCTTTCTTCCACGTACTACAAAGCTGTGGAATGAGCTTCCTTGTGTGGTGTTTCGGGGACGATACGACATGGGTACCTTCAAAAAAGGCGTGTATACCTTCCATGCTCCTGTGACTCCTCTGGTGTTGCAAGAGAATGTGGGCGGCGGTGATCACTTAAAAAAATAATGCGTGAAATAGTGTGCAAGTATTATTTAAATTTGTTCGCTGTCGGTTTGATGTCAGAAAAAGGCGCTGCTAGGGTACCTACCCCATCTGGCAAGCATCCTACGTAAAGAAATCTACTACTGCTGTTTAAAAATGTATGTAATAAGATAACAAAAATCTACAAGAAATTCTTAATTGGATAGTTACAGCCCCATCACAATACGTCCAGTACTTTAAGCGAGATTGCGTCTCAAAGAAATGTCATTTCATTTAAACATAATCAAACGTGATTGAGATGGCCGCCGTAATTAGAATCTTCCCTTATGTTTATTCATACTACACCTGTTTCCACTCAAGTACAATGTACCATCATTTGTATTCTACTCGCGGTTCGTAGGCGAACGGATGGTACCTACCATTCGTACGTGTTTGACGTTGGTGAGTAACGTTTGACGTACGCAGAAATAACGACAACTGTTATTGCTGAGAAATATTGAAGACTTGAAGTAAAAGCTCATTCAAAGTAAAAGGTGAATCAGTATTAAAATGAAATTATCAATAGGAAAAAACAGTAAAAAATTAACATCTACACCGTTTTTTATAGTTTTACTAACACAATAACGCAGTATATTCATAACAAACTGAAAACGGCAATTGCGTAGATCTACGCTTGTCATTTTGAGCACTTCCTATATCTTGTACGTGGTGATACAGGGCGGCAAAAATCTGGCAAAATAGGTCTTCAGAACAATGAAAACTCGTAAAAAGTCTGTGTAACGCTCAAATCGTTCACAGAGTACATGACTCCCGACAATTTGATTGGACAATTTTAGCACATTACTAATATTCATTGAATATACAAACCTATAAAATATATTACCAAAATGTGCCATTAAATTTACCCTAACTTCATCAATATAGTAATCCATTCTTTAAAGAACATACAGAACTCGTAGTTACGAAATTGCTGTATTGCGCATTTTCTTGTAAATGTTGACATGCGTAACTGTTGTGAAAACATAGACTTAAGAATACAAATAGACACGGCTAACAAAGTGAGTTATTAATAATTCATTACCCCGCGGCCGCTCACGTCACTTGATTGACTGAGTTTTTTGCATTGCGAATATTATATAGGTGGATAGAAAATGAAATCTTGGCTATTTTAGTTATTAGTTTAAGTATTGTTAAGTTACGTATATATTAGTAAGTTCAAACCCCGGTAGTGTTTGTGACCGAAAGTAAGGGTGTCCTTGTTCGCCCCACGTCCACAATTTTTGGAGTTTACTCCTTAAGAATCGATTTACAAATTTATATTTTTATTATATTTTTACCCCCTTATTCATAATGGTCCGCTAACTTTAAACAGCCGCTTAGGAGTGTTATTTCTCATTCTGACTTAGGTCAATAGAAGAGGACAGAGTGAGAATTAGCAATGCTTTAAGTTAGCAGACTATTATGAATAAGGGGGTTAACCTTTAGTGCCCCTTTATGATATTTTTTAACATTATCAAACTAACTTACTACTATTATGTCCATTCACTCCGTTCTGTCTATAAGATGTTGATCTATGATAATTACAGACGATATCAATGTTATTGAAGTTCGTCTGTGCATATGGCGTGGTTAGATGGCGACGAGCCAGCTATGTATGCGTGCTAATAGATGACGGATTGACGATCATCTAGTCTAAATTATATCTAGATTTAGTGTGGGCTTAATGCCGCTCAAATACATTTATATTTTTGACGTTATTGTATTATTATATCTGCACTTTAATTTGCATGAATATTAACCGGTATGATTCAATTTATAGAATCCTTAAGGCGACACTAAATGCCAGCGACCTTGAGTGATATGAGTTCACGGCTGCCGGCCCGCCATCAATGTAACAAAGCCAATATTTTGCGTGGAAAACAGTTTATATGCTTACAATCCTCGTTATTCACTACTAATCTGAATAAATGAACTTACACAAAAAAGTACAAGCTATAAGAATAAGTTTTCTGAGAGAAGTACCAAAAAAATGTGTCACGCCATGCCAAAAAAACTTGTTAAACTTCAATGAAAAGTGGTAGTTCAAAAAGGCTCGGCAGTGTTAACTATAACCAACAGCAAGCATTAGCAACCTACAAATAAGACTTAAGGATATGTGTAACAGGATTAAGTAGTGTTCATAGCTCGAAATGCTATACTTTCACCATTAAACTTGTCTAAAAACACCATGTTTGCGTGTTTTTTGCTTGCACCATGTTTGTTGCTTACTCTTCGCCTTAAGCTAAAACAGCCCAAAGATAAAGTCAAGTTCGCGTTTTATCACACTCGGCTAAGTTATACGTAAGTAAAGTCTGAGAAAGTCTAAGTACGCTGTACAGACTCAGCCTTAGTACCTAAATAAGTACAATAATTATTTAGTGTCGTAGAGATCATCAACTTTTTGAAACCACACGATGTCGTACAAACGCGAGCAAACGTAAAATATCGAATCGTAAAATGTGAAGCATATAATGTAAATTTTAATCATATTGATAGTCAATACGTCAGTTGGAATGTTTAAAAACCAAATAGTACAAGCATTGAAATCATAACTAATACCTTTTATATTGTTTAAAATTTATAGTTTTTTGCACTTTTTTTACTCTCTTTTTTTGTATCTATTACATTTTAACCTTGTAATGTTTACCTTTCCCCATTTTATATATTATTAATCTGTGGGTGCTGGTAAGCACATTTAGTATTACTTTATAATGTACTTTAGTTAGTAAGATCTAATGTTTCACTGTTTGTTTAGCCCAATAAATAAAATAAGAATAAATAAAAAAGTACAAGAATTGTTCGTTTTAATATTGTAAGCACATTATAATATAATATAGGGTAAGTGTAATTATACTTTTATGATATTTTTCAAATGTCAATTGGGTTGATTACATTGTACTAATATTGAATATCTACGCGTGTACCTACTTCCGATTTAGGACGGGCTTAGGACAAGTTATATTCTAACGTTTTATAGACGTTTTTGTTGCAAGAAGTATCAAATATGTACCAAAGGACGCTGTAGCATTAAAAAGGTATATATATATATATATATATCCTCCCACTGGTGTATATATATATATACACCAGTGGGAGGCTCATTTGCACAGGATGCCGGCTAGATTATGGGAACCACAACGGCGCCTATTTCTGCCGTGAAGCAGTAATGTGTAAACATTACTGTGTTTCGGTCTGCAGGGCGCCGTAGCTAGTGAAATTACTGGGCAAATGAGACATAATCTTATGTCTCAGGGTGACGAGCTCAATTGTAGTGCCGATCAGAATTTTTGGGCTTTTCAAGAGTCCGGAGCGGCACTGCATTTTAATGGGCAGGGCCCATCAATTATCATCAGCTGAACGTCCTGCTCGTCTCTGCCCGTATTTTCATAAAAAAAATATCCGTGGTAAGTCATAAAGTCGTAAATTGTGTGGCAAGAACAATATTGGTGATTACGTTTGACATAGATACGGGCAACTAATTTGAATTTTAATAGGTACCTACTGTAATAGCTTCATAGAACATGTTTCCTTAATAGGTTACAAATTAGCTTTTATATATATTTAATGGGAATGAATTAGAATGTCGAAAACAGAACTCTATACTGCCAGATCTGATTTAGTTTAGTATATGAAAACTAAAATAGGGTTATCAAGGCGACGTACGTATGGTTCTTCACATATTTTAAAATGAATATTAAATTTATATTCACATTTATACCATTTAGTCCGGAAAGCCTTGAGCTTTAATGAGAAGAAGAGCAAGAAACTCATTTCGACTCTCTTAGAATTCACAGCGTCATAATTCTACAAATTATTTTAAATACTAAACATGAAAATTGATGCAAAAATAATAATAAAACTTTACCTCGACATAATGTTGATTTACTTTATAGCTTCTTCCATAAAATTGTACATTTTATTAATAATAATTTAAGTCTTTTGCGCAACGTCGCAATAAAAGTTTAAAGTAATAAGTTCGAGAATTGAGAAATTTTCGCATTCTTGTACTTATGAGTCATAGGTGCCGTTCGAACGAAGCACAATAACTGTTAGTTAAGTAAACATGTGCTTGCCACTTGCTGAGTTTGACCGCAATTTTTATTCGTTTTTTCCATAGAGTATGTATAGCTAATAGAAACGGGACCGAACGAAAACATTTGTAGATATAATCTATTAATGGGCCTAGAAAAAGATTAGGCTGAAATTATTACCAAAGTAATTTCAAAATAAATTCAAAGTAAATTCACAGTTCACATCTATAACTTTAAAATACACCTAACTAACTAATTAGTCATTATGTATAATAAATTGCCTATAGGTATAAAGAAGCCGAGTCGTTAAAAACTTTGAAAAAAAAATTTGCTAAAACACTCATATTATAGGACTTTCCGCAAACACAAACAAGTACATTGTATCGTTTTAGTTAAATAAAAAAATATATTAGATACATTCGATGTGCTTTTGTTATTATTTTTAATTTATGTTTCATTATTAATTTATCTAGCATATTTAAATGTCTTTTTTTTCTATTACTACAACAGTATAATCTAATTGAATCTTACCTAAGTGAATTTGTAATTATTTTTGAGACAAATAAAGTTTCTGAAATCAAATAGAAATTGCATCTGGACGGTTTGCGTACTTAGGTACTCTTTTTACCTGTTTTTGCGATGTACTTATTGTAAGTGTAATTTATAATACTTTTAAAATGTAGTGAATAGAAATCTAAACAAATATTGTACCTATTCGAATTTCAATTTTCAGACAAAGATCAGATGTACAATGAGGTGACGATATTTTATGTAATCTGGATGTTTGCCCACTTCTGAATACACGATCTCAAATATCGGGCTAAAACTAATGTCGTAATAAAACGCAGATATCTAAAGCAGATATATTATCTGCGTTTTATTGTTTAGTAGATCTGTAAAGACAAAGTAAAAATAGACGATTATTAGTAAAAGTACAAGACGGCATTACTTCCGAAAATTTATAATTTTTAAATCAACGGAAAATACCCTTCAGAGTGTCGAAATATAGGTTTTTTGCGGTATAAACAGCGGTATCTATTTTTTTCGTAAACTTAGAAGTTTGATTTGTTCAAAGCTTCACGGAATTGTAGACCTGGGCATATCGTTTAATTTTTAACGCCATGCGTTCTTGAGATAAAAGGTCTTAACAGACAGACGGACGGATACCAAGTGATCTAAGGGTTTCGTTTTTTATTTTTAAGGCATGGAGCCGTAAAAACAAGATCGCTGGAAGTGACCGATTAAAAACACAAACAAATTATGCATCATCTGATGCAAGTGTTTAAGCTTCTTCGCATCGCCAGAGAGTTGCGTTGTATGCAGCCATTTTAACATTATAATGAAACTTTTTATTTCTCATATTATGCATGCAGGATGTTCCAAAATTCAACGTCAAGGCGATACGGGATAATAGGCTTGATCAGAAAAAAAAACCCATGTTCCTTAGAAATTATGGGCATTAAACAAAAAAAAAGCAGATTTTCTCCATTTTTAAACCATTTTTTTGGTTATTGTGGTTATTTTTGTCCATTTCAATCGTGTCATCTATTCATCGTTTTATTTCCTGTTTCGAAAATTTTTAATTTTGGGACATCGTGTTTATACTAATCGAAAAAATGGCAAGAGGTTAAAGTAAAAGTGGCCAATAAACCTATACTTGGACCAAGGTCATTATCTCATCTCGCTAAATGCAATAGTTTGCAGAAGTAATCACGTGAAGTGTTCGTCCAGGGCGAAACTGAAACTACCCCGATTTCTGCCACAGCTATACGTTTGTGGGTGACATACATGAGACATTCCATCTTAAGTCTGGTGTTAACGTTAATATATATAACATCGTCACTGTTAAGCAAATGATACCGTTAACATTCTATATGCTCTTTCTTTGATTGATGGACACCCTAATGTTAAGGTCATTGTCCGATAATTTTTTTGCTGCGCGACTTTATATTTTTTATCAATAATTTATAAGCTAAAGAATTTCAAATGAATCACAGCTCACTATAATACTACACTATTGTTCGCCCGCTTGTTTGGAATACCTCTATAACCTACATCAACAATTTATTAAAACAAGTATATTAGTAACGTGAGTCACAGTTCAAGAGCGCGCTAGCATTTGAATGGGGACTAAATTAGATGCACAAAATATATACAACGATGCGCTTGCGCAGGTGATTCAGGAAGACAGTCACCGTGTGTAGGGTTGCCACCACTTAGAGCGGGCATTGAGAAATTTTGAATTTTTGTCTTTGATTTATTTTATAGAAAAACGTTCAAAATCTAAAAAATAAAAATTATATGGATTGTACATTATAATTGCGGGGGTCGACATTAGGTGAAAACATGATAGAATGAAACTTTGTCGAATAGAGGGTTCCAAACTTATAACGCGTATTCCAATTGGGACTTAAGATACAGTAAGGTGAGTGTATGTAATCTGGTTGTGTTTTCTTGTGTTTATATATTTTTAAGTCGTCAACATAATATAGTAGGATTTTAGTATGTATAAAACATTCGTGAATATTATAAAAGAAGACATAGAATAGTAAAGGAACGAATATAAGTCTTTGGGGCACCCCAGAACTTATAACACAAGAGGACGATGAGAAGCAAAAAATTGAAGTCGACAGATTTGTTGTCTGATTCTCAAGGTCCTCGGCAAACCACTAAAAAAGGCTGCGTTTAAGGCCGTTAAAGCTTCCTGAACAATACTGGGTGGTCAAACATTTACGAAAATATGAATAAACACTGTCAGCAGAAGAGTCTTAATTCATATTCCTGACAATATACTGTGTGTAGGGATTTGAGACGGTTGACCTTGTTTGTAGTATTAGACAAATAAAAGTCATGAAATACAGTAAGAATAAAAACAGTGTATTTTTATCGAAAAGGTAGCATATTATCTAATAAACTTCTTTTTGTTGTATGAAAATTATTAATTTATCCTTTAATTAAAAATAATCTACTAATTAAATCTAAGCTATTTACAGAAAAATACCCGGCTACAGAAAAACAAGTAATAAACGGTTAGCCCTTTAGAAGTAATTTAAAGACATATATATGTAAAGTGTAATATAAAGAGTATCTTTAGTATAACATTAATATTTCTATAAAAACTAATATATTTACGTACGGATGACAGCCCTATTAGCATAGAATATTACTTGTTGACTTATATGGGGTAGCAATGTCGTCTGAATAAGCCGTGCCGAGATATTGTTTCAAGAAGGACAGGTATTTGAATATAATATAATATGATATCGTGTACCCTTTTGCATTGAATAATAGCATTTGTCTTTGACGCGACAACATTGTTTACACAGCTATTTATATTGTTAGACTAGTGGCCGCCCGTGACTCTACCCGAGGAGATTTCTCCTCACAACGATTGTTTGTAAACCGATTGAAATAAAAAACTGAGTATAGAGGAAAGTTTGTAGTTTTGTTCCAAATACTGTAGCCAATGACGTTCTATACATATAGACAAATCACGTATTATAAAACAAAGCCGAAATATGGAACGTGCCACAAATTACACCATAATAAGCTTCGACTGCTATATCTTTACATTACTGCATTTACTCCAGTTGTTTAAAATATTCTTGGTCAATAGGTAGCAATGTAAAACGTTTATTCAGTTCATACAACAGACATAATTGTGTTGCGATGATAATGGTACCGATCTCTTCCTTTTTACACCCACGGACTAGTAAAAAAATAAGAACTCCGTGTCACCTTACATAACAGTGTAGCACCAAAACAAGCCGATTAACGTGTAAATTCATAGCCCCACGCACACACTTACACTACTACAGGCCGATAGGCGGCCATTATTAGAATTGTTATCGTCTGTGACAGATCAGTTTGCGTCTCAATAAAATATTTTAAAAATGCCTTCGTGCGTTGTGAAAAACTGTAAAAACGATACTATATAAGTATTTATGGCCTTATATGATTATTTAAGGGACAAGATATTGTGTAACTAGTATCCCCCGTAGCCGCACTCACACTAGCATAACGGTGCTTCACTTGCTAATATCCCGGCGCGGAGTCCTTCTTTTATTTTACTCATCCGTGTTTACACCATTTAAACTTGTCAGTGATGGCGTAATATCGTTATCATAATTACGTTGATGACATAGATGCGTATTAGATTCGTCTCTCACTCAGAAGACATAGATACAACGCAAAAACTATCAAACGGTAAGAAAATTCAGTGGAAACATAATAAATGATAGCGGACAACCCACGCAAATGCCGTGAGCAAAATAGCCACAACAATAATAGTTCCTGGTGATCTTTAGTGTATCTCGTGATCCACTGCGGAAACCACGAATACTTGGCTCTCGCCGCTGCTATTCAGTTTCGCGAATCTATCATATTACTCCAGGAGTCAATTTACTTTTGAAGTTATACTTCTTAAGCGTGTTATGAAAAAATGATGAGAGTGAAATTTTAATTGCGCTCGCATCACTGTAACACAAAAGCAACAGGTTGAAGTTGGTTCCTACAGTTTAATGATGTGTGCGTCATCCGTTATTGTTTTTGGTTTCTTCGTCCATTATTACGAGAGGCAAAGGGTTCAAGCCCATACAGCCGTATTCATTATTTAATAATTAATTGTCAAAGCCATCTTTGCAAGATTTTTACAAAAATTTTCTTTCTAAAAACATAGAATAGCACGAGGAATAAATCATTTTAATGATTTTTGGCTCGTTAGACCAAGAAGTATAACTTCTTTCGTGCATACATAAGTACACACACACTTTTTTATTCCTTTATTTATTTAAGGGCTTTTAGAATATTAATTGAAGTAGGCGTTATTTTGCGGAGCTCCACAATTATCCAAATGTTTTGATTTTTCTTGAGTGTTATTCCGTCAATATTCTAAGTTGTCTTTAAACAATTCAACACGTGTTTCGCCTCTACACGAGGTATCCTCGGGAGATGTTGACTCGCCAAACTCTGGCGCGACAGTCGCGCCAGTAAATCGTATTTTGGCGTGACGTCAGGTAGTATAGTTCAGCTAGCGGTATTAATCCGAAAAATTATATTAGTCCCTATGATGAAATTATAAATTGCTACACTATGCCAAAGGGTTACATTCAAATATCGTAAGATTTGGTTTCCTACTTCAGAGTAGCCAATTCAAAATATCGCGTAAGGGTACAGGTAACAGACAACATTTAAACTTTTCAGATTAAATGGATTCACCATACGGATCCATAGTATGCAGAGCGAGCAGGTAGGAAACAGTCCTGATTTAAGCTGAAGCCCCCCACCAAAGAATCTTCATTGCTCTTATGGTCTTTCGGGCTTGAAAAATTTGTTAAGAACCTGTTCGGCATCTTTAGATGTTCGTTCTATAAGAAACAATATCCGGACGACCGAGCCTTACTCGGATTTTTAAGAAGGTACAAAACTTGAACAGTAAAAAACTAATAGGACATCTGGTTTCGCACCGGGCTCTTCTGCTTTCCGGATCACCCAATGTCCAATGCTATTATAGTGTTGTTGTGGCGAAATTTACCTTTTTATTCTAATGTTATCGTAGCTGTTTCTCATTAAAACACGGATAGAACTACATTTTTTTTAAATTGAAAACTAGCTAGATCGGTTTCTCGCCCCCGAAACTACCTGTTTACTAAATTTCATTAAAATCGTTGGAGCCGTGTCCGAAATTCAGATTATATATATACAAAAATTGGTCGTTTAAAGATATAAGATACTGCAGATCTCGATGTGCCAAGATCTTTTAGTCGGCTATAATTCCCCTACAGCTACGGCACTGGACCTATCGAAAACCACACATACAAAAGCAAATAGTAATGTTTAAATAACTTACAGTTCCAATACAACACACATGTATTTCCCCCACTCGTATGCGTCATAGAGCTGGATCAGCCTCGGGTGTCGTAGTCTCCTCATCACATCGACTTCTCTCTCCACGTTGCGGCGCTCATCTCTTCGGTTGACGGAAACCAGCTTGGCTGCAAGCTCTAAGCCTGTACTCTTCTCTCTGCAGAGGTATACTGTTCCGAATTTCCCTCTGAAAGCAGTATGTTGACATTATTTCCTTCCTGAATATCTTTATAAGAGCGTCGGTGCCAATAGGTAGAACAGTTGATTCTCATCCTCGCCCACACCAATGTGTTTTGTCTTGTCGAAATAATTTATTCGCCGATTCCACGTTTTATGTGTAACAGTTGGGAATTACAAATTTCAAATGTCTCTGGATTCGTCTGGTTTTACAAGAGTCTGTGTTGCGGTGACCATCATCAACTCGATTTAAACGAATAAAACGGTTTTGGGTAAGAATAAATATTTTATGTTTATGTTATATTTTCCATAAATTACCCCCAATTCCTCGATGAGTCCTAGGTACACCATAGAACTGGCCTAGGTACATAGTGTATGTTGTACCTTGGCAATAATTCCCTTTTCTCGTTATAATAATTATAACACATGTAAGTATGAAATATACATTTTTTAGATATGAAGGTGAATATACAAATAATTGACCTATCAAAATATGCAAAAATGGTTTGAGTACAGTTCGTCAAATAAAAATAAATAATTGATATCTATAACAGGTACCCCTGCCATGTGGACGTTTGCCACTTTAAAAAAAAACTATTCTACATACCTTCCAATTTCTGACAGCATTTCATAGTATTCATTGACGTCTGTACCGCGTTTGATCGTGACATCTCGATATTGAAACGGCGGCTCGATTTCTGTAACAACATTATTTTAATTAATAAATTTAAATAATATTTTTAACGGGTTTTTATACAAACGAATGAATTAGTCGAATTGATAATAATATATGTAAATTATATATTTTATGTCATTAAGTTTGTTGACACTATATATAGGTACTAAATGAATTATTAAATTATTTAAGTATTATATTATAATATCTTTAAATTTAAATTTTATAAATATTTATGATAGCATTGTAAAATCCGATAATATGTTTCAGTATAACAGGAGTGTGTTAGTACTTAGACAACTCTATAACATATTATTTTGCATATCAATTGACGAAACATTGGATTATCAATAATATTATGTTAATATTTTAAGTATCATGCAAAAAATTCATTTCATTTCATTTCAACGTTTAAGTTTAAACTTAACTGTAATCATTTAGTATTTTTTTTTATGAATACTTTGGCTCATAGTTTATCTTATCAATATACATACTATCTTATATCAGGCTAGTTACTTTTCGATTGTTTTGTGTTATTTTTATTGAGTGCTTGACATCTCCCACTTGAGAGTCAAGTGATTTGACAAGTTTTATTTAAAAGAAAAAAAAATTATATATTATTTCTATTAAATTTTACTTTTTATAATCATAAATTATTGTCATTAAACTTGAATTCTTTAGGGACCATCCATAAATTTCGTCACAATATAGTTTTTTGACCCCCTCCCCCCGCACATGTGAAAACCCCTCCACTACGGTGACGTCACATTTTTTTAAATTTTATTTATATGACCGTATAACTATTTTCCAATTTTTTCTATACATCACCAGCGAGCGGGTGCTGAACAACGAATAAACCTACAAAAGCCTTATTACTAGATACCTACATAAACCTATATTACCATATTGAGTAATATTTCCTTAAATTATGTTTGCCATGTAACTTTCTTGTTTCATTTTATATTTTAGCATGTGACGTCAAAAAGCTGTTGCTCCCTCTGTCACTTGTCACATAATGTCACATTTTGTTAGCCCCTCTTCCCCCCTTAGTGTGTCACATTTTTTTGGATTCCCATGACATTGCTAACCCCAGACAAACCAAACCTGATAGAAAGTGAAGTGATCAAGCAAGATTAATAAAACCATGTTATTTATCATCTCTCGTGAGAACTGGAAACAGTGGTAAATATCGCGGGACGAAATAGCCAATCGAATTCGTACTTTCTAGAACAAGTCAGTGCAGTTTTTTTTCTAATCAATCGGGTTTAGTCGTAATTAGTTTTGATATCAATTGCGATTCCGTGAAAGGTAAGCATCGATATAAACACTTAATTAGTTTCTACGATGAGTGATGCTTGTTCCATGTACATTCGCACTAATGAACAAACTTCACAATTATCGCGACACTATTAAAGTTACCGTTACCGACAGATCTGTATTTAAGTATGTCCATATTATACCACCCTCAGGCTATTAAATATAAGTTTAATTGTACAATATTACTGTGTAATCATGTTTTTTGATGAAAGAAAAAGCCCGCTGAGTTTGTTGCGCCGATTCTTCTCAGGCCTGAGGCATTCATTTTGGAATGGGTGGTAGTTTTTTTTTGACTTTCAATAAATGATGTCACATCCTATTATGAATAAAAAATTTGAATTTGAATTGTGTATGTACGTCGTAAATAATAATAAACTTCAATTTTTTTAAAGTGGCAGAAACAATCGAATACATGACATTGTTAACGTTACCGTTATGGCGGGATGTGTATTGAACAGAGCCAATGATATGAGTACCAATAGTAATTGCTCTGTGCTTCCCCGGGGCATATAAAGAATAGGGAAGTCCTAGGCCCAAAGGTGTCGTAAGAGTCGACTAAGAGCACTCACCAGTGGGAGGCTTCTTTGCACAGGATGCCAGCTAGATTATGGGTACCACAACGGCGCATTTTTCTGCCGGGAAGCAGTAATATGTAAGCAGTATTGTGTTTCGGTCTGAAGGGCGCCGTAGCTATTGTAATTACTGGGCAAATGTTTAGTCGCCTCTTACGACATAGTTAATGTTACCGTAACGTTGGGATGTGTATTGATAAGAGTACCTAAAGTCAGCTATACTCTAAGTGTGTTCCGCGGAACCCTAGGGTTCCGCGATACCTCTGTAGGAGTTCCGCAAGAATTTAGAAAAAAAATCAAAACCTCTCTCTGGTCGAACGTTTTGACTGCAAGGTAGACAACAGTGTTTCAGGCCTATAACAAAATAATAGCCTTCAAAAGAAAATTAGATTTTTGGATTATTTGTGTTGGTAAGAAAGAAATAGAAAGCATTACGTCACTCAGTGAGTTTGTTAGCGATAACGACTCAGAAATGTTTCAAGATGATGTGTTTGAAGAATTGGTCCAATATCTCAGTTCGATGCGCGCATCTTTTGAAAAGTATTTTCCCGAAGAACAGAATACAAAAATGAAACTGAATTCATGGATTCATAATCCTTATTTACCCAAATTTCAAAAGCCCGAAAGTATGTCCAACGAGATGTATGAATCTCTTTTAGAAATGTCATCAGACACAAGCATGGAATCACTGTTCAAAACGACGCCTCTCAACGATTTTGGGTGCAGAATCCGTGATGAATATCCAATTTTTGGCAAAATGGCTCTGAATATTCTGCTCCAGTTCCCAACAACATATTTGTGCGAAACAGGATTCTCTTCCTATGCAGCCTCGAAAACAAAATATCGCAAAAGACTGGACGCCGAACCTGATATGAGACTTCAACTGTCTTCTATCAAACCTGATATCAACCAATTGATGAAAAAAATAAACAGTTTCATACCCCCCATTAGTTAGATTTTTTATTTTTTAATATCTTCTATTATTGTACTTGCCATGTGGTAAAGTAAGTAATAATTGCTACCGGTTACATTGCACTTTTATTATGCTTATTAATAAAGAATACCCTTTAACAACTATTGTTTTATTGTAGGGTTTCATCAAGTATTTTGCTTCCCAAAAGGGTTCCGTCACCAAAAAAGTTTGAGAATCACTGCCTAAAGTGCTCTCTGCTTCCCCGGGGCATATAAAGAATAAGGAAGTCCCAAGCACAAAGGTGTCGTAAGAGACGACTATGGGCATTTTACAGTGGGAGGCTCTTTGCACAGGATGCTGGCTAGATAATGGGTACCACAACGGCGCCTTTTTCTGCCGTGAAGCAGTAATGTGTAGGAATTATTGTGTAATTAATGGGCAAATAGTTAGTCGCCTCTTACGACACCCTTGGGCCTGGGACTTTCCTAATCTTTAAATACCCCGGGGACATAAAGGGCAATTACTATTGGCACTATTATCATTGCCTCTTTTCAATACACATCCCGACGTAATCGTGGAATGTACTTGAAATTTATAAACAATTAAATATCAACAGGACAGACAATCTGCAACAGGCGCCATGTTGTGAGACTAAACATGAGCTGTCAAAGTCGGCCTGCTCTCTTGACTCAAGGATGGACGAATTGTTGACTTGTTGCCAACAAGCTTGAGTCATGTCAATGCTCTTGCAGATCTCGCATGAGATTACCCTAATTAGTAATGACAAAATAAAGCCCTTTGATGATAAAAATCCATGACGTACAGTCGTCGAAGTCTGGCAAAAGCCGTGATGGGGCGTGGCTTTTTACGAGCTGTAATAACGCCAAAAGAAGTCTTGTGTTATTATGGGAAGAAGTTCAGCTATTTTAAGCCTAGAGGAGTACACATAGGAAGTTTTTTTGACATTGTTTTTTCTTTTGTATCTGTTCAGGAATAGTAACTAATAAACCAGTTTTTTTGGGAATTTTAATTTGCTTTTATTATGGAACAGGAGGTCAACGAGTGATCACCGCCAATAACACCAGCAACACCAGAACGGTAAAGTTCTCTTCGGTCTTCAAGGAAGGTGTACGTGTTTTTTTTTTCAATGTACCCATGTCGTATCGTCCTGGAATCACTGAACAAGGAAGGTCATTCCATATTCCATAGTTTCGTACGATGTAGAAAGTTCCTTGAAAACCGCACTGTGGAATAATGGTTTACTTATTTATTGTTTTTATCCTTTGTATAGTATATTGTATAGTAACTTAATTAAAGTTATATTTCATTGGACTATTCGTTCTTATTTTTTTTAATTTCATACTCCTAGTTATTGCAAGATTCCTATAGATAGAACTATCGGCACCAAATTAATAAAATATATATCGTGAGTAACCGTCATAATAATTAAAATTCCTATAGATATTTAACTGAAACGAAAGCCGTAAGAAGGTATCTACATGGGGCACACTTCTAGCTAATCGGAGCTATTTGAATTTCGAATGTTATATTTTCTGGAACGTTGCAACCTTCTTAGTAATTAAAAACAATTGGCGGGAAATCATTTGTCAATTGATTTTTATCACACATCAAAGTTCTACGTACCTATGCAACGAAAATGGAATAAGTCGAAAAGTTTTAGAACCATGATTTTTTATGATTTTAAAAGTTCTCTCTTTCCATAAGACTGTGCCGCTCGTCTTCAAAATGCTTTTGGAGAGGGAGCACCTTACTTGAGCACCGTGAGGCGATGGTTTGCTGAATTTGAGAGAGGTCGGGTTTCTTTACATGACGAATTTCGTGAAGGTCGGCCTTCAACTGCCGTCAACGAATATAATGTGGCTGCTGTTAAGCGGCTAATTGAAGAAAACTCGCGGATTACCAATGAGACAATTCGAGGACTATTGGGGATTGGTATGAGCCAAATTTAGAAAATTTTAGACGAAGAATTGAATGTTCGGAACTTTGTCGTCGTCGGATCCCTCGGACAGCGGAGCAGAAGCGGGTTCGCGTGGAATGGTGCTCACAGATGCTAATGAAGTACGACTACGGACATTCTAATGCTGTTGATGACATTGTCACTAGAGACGAAACGTGGATTTATTGTTAAAACCGAAAAAACAGTAATTTTGTGAATAGTTGTTTGAAAATGAGAACAAGCCAACAAAAATGAGGCAGGCGAGAAACGATGGAAAAAAATGATCGCATTTTTTTCTCAGCTACGGATCCCATCTGCACAATTCCACTTGAAGATCAAGAGAGTGTTAATGCTGAGTGGTATTCTACCATTTGTTTACCCAGGGTGTTAACAAAAAGTTCGCAAAAGACGACCAAAAAAGCCTCCGAAAAAGTACAACTCGTCACCCATCCTGCATATATCTCCGACCTAGCAACCTGTGATTTGTGTATTTTGCCCAAAAACAAAGATTTGATGAGAGGTTTCACTTGTACCAATTCCGAAGAGGCAGTGATAGCGTACAATAAGCATGTAGAAAACATGCCTTCAGTTCTGTGGTCCTCCTGTTTAAAAAAATGGTTCGATCGAATGAAAAAATGTTTAAAATGTAAAGGAGAGTATTTCAAAAAGCAATAAACATAATATTTTGGTTATAACATGTTGTTTTTTTAAGTTACGCAAAACTTTTAGTGTGACCTACGTATTAGTTGAGTATATGTTATATAGATCGCAATTTGCCTGTGACATTTAATATTTAAAACGCTTTTTAACTTCAAATATTGGATACAGTACCTTACAAACTAATTTTGTTATGTATAATACAGCTATTGTAAAATACTCTTACAAGAGCGGCCATTGTGTTTCTTGTACAAGGTTGGCCAAAAGAAATCACCCTATTGGAAGATGCTCTCATTTTTGCAAATGGCCGCCAATGTCAAATTTATTTTGACATTTATGGACTAGACAGATGCAGAATACAATTGAACAGGCCATGGAGCAGTACACTCTCCAAGAACGCGGAATAATTGTGTCTATTCTTTTGCGTAACAATTCGTCTGTGGTGTTGGCGCAGCGTTCGCGACGTGACGCAACAGAATTCGTTCCCTCGCCGATTCCCCAGCCGCCCGACACCGACTGCGCAAACACTGCGCCGTTTGGCCACCAACCTTGAAGAGTATGGGACCACTGTTCACGCTGGAGGAGTCATCGGGTTCTTTTTTTTCGAGAACGCCGCTGGCCAATCGACAACAGTGGACGGTGCGCGCTATAAGGCCATGTTGACAGAGTTTTTTCTGCCGCAGTTGGATGAATTAGGTCTGCAGGACACGTGGTTCCAACAGGACAGAACAAGGGCACACATTGCGCGAGCCACAACCGGCGGCGTTCCCGGGTCGCCCAATCTATCGTTTTGGCGATTTGCAAGACCACCGGATTAACCGTTTCAGACTTTCTTTGTGGGGTTTTCTGAAGTCCCGTGTTTATGTGAACAAGCCCGAGACTCTGGAAGCCCTCAAGGACAATATTAGACACGAGTGCGAGAATTTGTCGCCCGAAGTTCACGCTGTAGTGATGAAAATAGCCATAAAACGAGCCCGTATGGCAATCAAATGTGACGGCGCCCATTTGGCCGATATCATCTTCTCAACTTATCCAGTACAATTCTAAAGGTTCAAATAAACATAATCAAAAAACAGAATTGAAGTGTTTCATTCGGATAAAAGAAGAGAGTCAACCTACATCGGATGACTTCTTTTGGCCCACCCTGTACTATGGTCTTCTCATGAGCTCTTATTTTTCCGAATATAGTGTACATTCAATAATGACTAATCAAAAGCCCTTAGGGCTTATTTAAATAATGTTTTTGACTTTGACTTTGTTTAAAATGATACACAAGTTGCCTTAATTAGCTTAACGTACCTTTGTAGATGTTACTCAAACTAATGACGACGCCAATACTCCCAACTAACATTTCGTAATGCGTGCGTCATAAGTCTACTCAATCAGTAATATTTCCAAATGAAAGACTTGCGTAAATAGTCACGGCACGTAATATACACACGGATGTGACGTCACCGCACAATCTTTTGGTGCACATCCAAAAAGCTTTTACGGTAATAAATAAAAGATAAGGCTGGGCTTTGCACTTTTTTCGTTGACCTCTGAGCGAAAACCAACAAGTTGGGAGTCGTTTTAAATGACGGCGTATTTATTTATTTATTAAGCACTTCTACAGAATACATATTAACGCATTTAAAACCACAAATGCAGATCATTGACTGATATTTATATAAAATTAGTGTAGTATAATTAAGTACTAATTAAAGTTACAGTGAAAATTAATGTTTTATTTACCAAAGTCACTGACATAGCCCAAATGATTTCGAAACTGATGTGGCAGTGGGCAGGGCACATAGTTCGACAGACAGATGGCGGGACAGAACAGACCTCGAATGGCGACCACGTAACAGAAGACGGTTGGTAGGCAAGATGCACCGACGATCTGGTCAAGATCGCCGGAATACGATGGATGAGGGCAGCGCAGGACCGATTGTCGTGGAAATCCAGCAGTAAACATCTTCCGGCTGATGATGATGGTGAATTGTGGCGCCACTAGTATAATCGACATTTAAAGAATACGAATTTGATAATCTCAGCGCTGAATCCGCTTTGAAGACTCGAATGGTCTTTGAATTGGTCGAATGGAATTTTTAATGGTAAGTTGATTTTATTAACTAAGGCACTATCTAATCTCATCTTAATACCGTTACACATTTTAACCGTTGCTAATTCTATAATTATTTCATTCAATTCATCATTATTTACCTTAGTGCCTGGTCTTCCTCGGAGCGGTTAAACAAAAAACACACGTTTTGTCCATTAGCCGTATCCTCTCTTAAGGCTAAGAGTAAGCAGAAAACGCGCAAACATGGTGTTTTTAGACAAGTTTTGTGGTGAAAGTATAGCATTTCGAGCTATGAACACTACTTAATCCTGTTACACATATCCTTAAGTCTTATCTGTAGGTTGCTTATGCTTGCTGTTGGTTATAATTAACACTGTCGAGCCTTTTCGAACTACCACTTTTCTTTGAAGTTAAACAAGTTTTTTGGCATGGCGTGACGCATTTTTTTGGTACTTCTCTCAGAAAAGTTATTCTTATAGCTTATACTTTTTTGTGTAAGTTCATTTATTCAGATTAGTAGTGAATAACGAGGATTGTAAGCATATTAACTGTTTTCCACGCAAGAATTTTGAAAATATTGGCTTTGTTACATAGATGGCGGGCTGGCAGCCGTGAACTCATATCGCTCAAGGTCGCTGGCATTTAGTGTCGCCTTAACATTGCATTGATATTGCGAGCTGTTTGTGATAAGTTTGTTGTACGTCAAAGTTCGTAATATAATTCATAAACCTGGCCTGTTTTCCTGCGTTGTCTAACAGCAAGAGGCTCTATCGAGACGTATAAATTATCTAAGATCTTAACTTTTAAAGCTGGATAGAAAACAACTGAAAGTAAAAACAATCCAATTTCAATATTTATAAATATAGAATTTATTGCTGTCACGTGAAAAAAGAAGGAGGTTTTATTTGAATCCAAATTAGGTAGTAGGCCAAAATGATAGTACTGAAACTACTACGGCCTTAAAAATAAACTTTGTATGAAGTTATACTTGAGAATAAACCAAGCAAAATGATAACTATATCGTTGACAACACTGTCAATACTATGATAATTCTGACTTTTTGGCGGGAAGTCAAACAAGGCGGTCATTTTAAAATTTCTTAATAAATAAAATTCATATTTCTTGGTAAATTAATTATCCCAATCTACGAATGGGGTCTCAAAGTGATGGAGATGGCGATGGGGAGTCTTCGGACAAAAAAAGAAAATACGCGCGGATTTCGGAGAGAGATGAGAGAAATAACGATAAGTATAAAATTTATTTTAAAAGAAATTATACTAGATTATTTCTAGAAAATGTCACATACAGTGACTATACCGTGTATGTTACATCAACGGACGATGAAAAGTTGGGTAATAAAAACCCTATAAAACTTACCCAACTCTTTACAGAAAATGTGAAAGGCATAACGAGCGTATTCCGAATAAATTCACATAAAATTGCTGTAACTTTTCAAAAAGCTGCTGCAGCAAACAGCTTTTTAAAATACGACAGTTTTCTGACAAAATATAAATATAGAGCCTTCATACCTGCCCACCTGGTTGAGAAGGTGGGTTTAATCAAATTTGTGCCAACTGATATGTCCAATGAATACATATATCAAAATATCACTTCAGATGCAGACATAATATCAGTTAAAAGATTCATGAAGAAAGATGAGAATAAAAAGTTAACACCAATGACCACAATAGCTATAACTTTTTCCTCAACAACTTTGCCAAAATATGTATTTTTAAATCTATTTCGATACCAAGTTTTTACATATATTCCACCAATAATTCAATGCTTCAAGTGTTTTAAGTTTAATCACTCAGCCAAAGTGTGCCGAGGCACACAAATGTGCTCCTCTTGTGCGGGCAGTCATTTATACAAAGAATGTACAATGGATACCATGTGTTGCATCAACTGCGGAGGGGCTCACCTAGCAATTTCAAGGGACTGTCCAATAAAATTAAAGAAATTAGAAGAAAAACGTACACTTATATTAAACCAGAACCGTACATTTGCATCTATTATAAGTAGCAATACTTTAGATGATAGAAATTTTCCAGCACTTAAATCTAAATCCATTGAAAAAAATGTAAATAACCCTAAGTCTATTGTAAATACTAACTCATCAAATAAAAGAGACACTATAGCAGTAAATAATAAAACAGAATTAGAAAAAATAGCAAACAATGAAATTATTCTCAATGCCATTGTGAAATCATTAGTTTCTTTAGCCAACTCACCTAGTAATGAAGCTCTTACAACAAAAAGAATAAAAGATATTTTCTTGAAAAATTTATTATAATATGGATCATAGCTCTAATAAAAATAATCAAAATATAAAGAATTACATTACAGTAGCACAGTTTAATATTCAAAGTGTTAAAAACAAAAAACCTTTATTACTACAATTCCTTTTTGAACAGGATATAGACATTTGTATGTTAAATGAAACATAGTTGAAAGAAAACAGTTGCTTTAATATACCAGACTATAATATAATACTTCAAAACGGACCTAATGGTCATGGAGGTGTAGCTATTTTGATAAAGAGTTCATATAAATATAAAGTTATTCAAACACCATACTATGACCATTTACAAACAGTTGCAATTATTTTAAAACTCAACATTGGCCAAATATCCATGCTATGTGCATATAGTCCTCCAAGAGGGGGTCGTTTTAAATGCAAGAAATTAAAGCAAATTATAGATAACTTGCCCAAACCCTTAATGTTATCAGGTGATCTTAATGGACATCATGTTGCCTTTGGTTGTAATTCTTCAAACTCCAGGGGAAATGATATTTTCAATTTATTAGATGAGTCCAATCTTTGTATTCTTAACACAGGTTCTCCAACCACAGTAGGTACCATAAGTCATAATCCATCTGCAATAGATATAACATGTGTAAGTCCTGATATAGCCCCTTTATGTGAATGGAAAGTACATAATGACCCAATGGGTAGCTACCATTATCCTACAATAACAGATATTCAAACATCAATTGAAAAATATGAAATTGGTAGTCCCACTGAACACTTTATATATAGTAAGGCAGATTGGTGCAAATATCACACTTTAAGTGAAAAAGCATTCAATAAAATAAACTTAGAATCACAAGATTCAATTTATCTTTACAATAAATTTTATGACATTTTGAACAATATTAAACAAGACTGTATTCCTCAACTTAAAAAACCAAATAATACAAAATCTTATAAAATTAGAAAACCGGTTCCATGGTGGGATAATGAGTGTTCTGAGGCAGTATTTAAAAGTAAAAATGCATTAGCCTTTTATAGACATTTTCCAACAATAGATAATTATATTGAATACAAAAAAGCTGATGCACAAAAAAAAAGGTTAATATCCGAGAAAAAGAAGGCAGGCTGGACTTCATTATGTGACTCATTTAATAGGTATACACCAGTTAGCAAGATTTGGAATTACATTCGGAGGTTTAAAAGAATCTCACACAGAAAAGCTCCAATAAATGATGAGTGGATACCTTCTTTTTTAGATAAGCTAGCACCTATCTCTCCACCTGAAAAAGATATAAACACAGAAAAGTTCAATCAACTGTTTCAATCAACTGGTAACCTTCATAGCTACTTTCTTACTGAACCCTATACTATGAAAGAGTTTAAAACTGCTCTCAAATCTAGGAAAGACACCACACCAGGTCTTGATGGCATAACATACAAATTAATAAAGAACCTTCACCCTAACGCTTTAACTATCTTATTAAAAATATATAACCACTTATGGCTGTCAGAAATTATCCCCGATTCATGGAAAACACAGTGTGTTATCCCTATAATTAAACCTGATAAACCAGCAAATGATTGCAACTCATACAGGCCCATTTCATTATCGTCATGTATAGGAAAATTATTTGAATGCATGTTAAAGTTTAGACTAGAACATTATAGTGAAAGAAATAATATCATACCTAAAGAGCAGTTTGGTTTTCGTAGAGGTAGAAGTGCCACAGAAAGCTTTACATCCTTAATTTCAGACATCAAAAACTCATTTCATAACCATTCCCATACAGTTTGCGCCTTTCTTGATGTTAATGGAGCATTTGATAATGTTAACCCTTTAGTGTTAATTGAGATTCTCACAGCCATTGGAATACCTGGCAAAGTTTGTAAATGGTTATTCAGATTTCTGTATGAGCGTACAATGTTCATTAAATTCAATAATGTTTTACATGGACCTAGGCTTATTTATAAAGGCATAATGCAGGGATCTACTATCTCACCCTTATTGTACAACTTGTATACATCTCAAATTAACAGATATTTAACAAACTCATCTGCTAAGTGTCTCTTGTTTGCTGATGACATAGTTGTGTATAGTGTTAGTAAGAATGTAAATAGTGTGGTACAATGCTTGAATAATTCACTTGACCAAATCCATAGATTTTATAGTGACTTAAAACTAGATATTAATGTAAATAAAAGTGGTGCAATGGTTTTCAGTAAAAAAATGGGTAATATACAAGATACTCCTCTAATATATTTTAATGGTAATCCATTGGTTTGGTTGAATGAAAAGAAGTTTTTGGGAATATGGTTGGATACCAAACTGAAGTTTGAGTCTCATATTAATAATATCATTAAAAAATCTTCTAAAGGGCTTAACATTATGCGTTCTTTGGCAGGTGTACACTGGGGTTCTGACCCTAAAATATTGTCCATGCTGTACAAAAGCATTGTTAGAAGCCACTTTGACTACAGTACCTTAGCATACATGAATACGAATATTACTTACCTCAGGAAGTTAGATTCTATCCAGAATAAGGCTCTCAGGATTATAACAGGAGCTATGTGCTCCACTCCAATAAATGCAATGGAGGCAGAATCTGGCATTTTTCCTCTAAAATTGAGAAGGTTACAAATTGCCAATAAGTTTGGCCTTAAGTTATTAGCTAATAACAATAAATTTGTTTTAGATAGAATTCTACCCAAAGAGGATTTTCCTCAGAGTTTGCTGTCTAATCTTTCCATTAATGCTACTCAATTGATATCTGATCATATCCCAGACATAATGAACTTAATATTAAATTTAAAATCTTTATGTATAAATGTATATTCATGTAACATGAAACCTTTGTATAATATTGATTTTAGATGTATGAGTAATGATCTTTTTGAAATAGACACTGAAATAGTTAGAAATCAGTCAGAATTCTTAAGCTTTGTAAATAGACAACAACTTTTTTACAAATTATATACAGATGGTTCAAAGGTTGCAGGAAATGTCACCTCAGCTTATTATGACTCTCAAATAAATAAAACAAAATGTTATAAGATTGATCCCACATGCAGCATATTTACGGCTGAGTGCTATGCAATTTATAAAGCTTTATTGTACATAAAGGATGTAAATAGTAGAAACTTTTTAATTGTTTCTGATAGCTTAAGCTGTATTACAGCTCTGGACAATATGTCAAGTAAGCAATGTTGTAATTATATTTTATTTGATATTACTAAAATTATATTAGAGTTAAAGAATAGTGGCAAATCTGTTACATTTAAGTGGGTACCTTCCCACAGTGGTATTTCTGGTAATGAAGTGGTGGATAAAGCAACCCGAGGTGAATTCGATGAAGATCACAGCAAAGTATTAAAAGTTCCTTATACAGACTACCATGAAACATTACAAACAAAGTTGAGAGAGTTGTGGCACAGTTATTGGACACTTATTAGCAGAGAAAAAGGAAAATGGTACACTAAAATACAAGAGACCCCGCCGCTTTTACCATGGTATCACAAACACAAGGATGTCAATAATAGAAATTTTATTACCACTATAAACCGATTGAGATTTGGTCATTGTAGAACCCCGGCACACCTAGCAAAACTGAAGATAATACCAGAATCAGAGAGTAAATGTAAACACTGTACAACAGATAACATAGCTGATTTAGAACATATGGTCATGAATTGTCAACAGTATAACTTTCATCGTTTAATTTTAGCAGCAGACATTCAAAATATAACATTGGATGATAAGAAGAAAATGCAAACGACACCTTCCACTTTACAAGACATTTTGTGTAATTTATCGTTATACAAGCCATTGTACAAATTTATTGTTAATACTATAGGAAAAATTTAACTTTGTTATCTTAGTAATAAGTTTGGCCTATGGACTTGCATCCCGTGCCACTAAATAAATTAAAAAAAAAATATGATAATTCTGAAGTTTTCCGAATGTCATGTAGCCATGCAAAAAAACGCGGGAAACGTTATACATCCGAATAAACCAATCATATGCAAAATGTCTTTTTGTAAACATATAGCATATTCTTGGTTTATTATCAGTTATATACTTTATACCAAGTTTATTTGTAAGGCCGTTATAGTTTACAATTTTGTAGAAAGTAAATCTTCAGCAGTTGTAAATTATCCTTATGACGTTCGAGTAAAACTCACGAAGACAAATGATGAACAGTCAAATGTCATCGGCCATAACCGTACGTCGTGTCGAGCCGAGTCTAAAATAAAGCTGAATTCCGTTTCTTCTGCCAAAAATCAAATGTTTTTGTTTATTTATTAGCCGTTCGAGTGGCGTCTCTTGGATATTGTTCAGTCGTTCTTTTAATAGTTACTTTTCGCCTTATATTTTGGCTTCAGCCTTGAACGAAGCCGAGCTTCGGATGTTAGACGATTCGCTGAGTTTATGTTGTAAAAGCGATAGACGCGTGTTGATATTGAACTGCGTAAGCACTTAATGTTTGATTATGTAGTACCATTCAGTTATTTTTATATTCATTTATATCTTACATAAATTAAACGTCAAATTTAAAATAGAGCCATTGCTCTTAGATAACCGATGAAAACAGGCCAGGTTTATTACTTTAGTTTGCGTGAGAAGCTACGTCTTACACTCGCGATTTGTGTGTCACTGTGTTAGTGAGCGTGCATTGCTCAATAAATTTTTTCGACGTTTTCACAGCTGTCATAGTCTATCTAGATGTATAAATGATTTATGGTTTTATATATATTAACATAGCGTGGTGGTAAATTAAAATTATGTATTAGATATGTTTTGATATCTGTGGAAACTTGGTTAAGTTTCCTCGATATCAAAACTAACCAGTTTTAGAAATACTTTTCATGTTTTTTTAATGTATTTATTTATTGTACTGTTTGTTTCCCTTAAAAAGCTAATAAATAAATAAAATAAAAAATATTAAGACATGTATTTACAACTGAAAAACTACAAATAAGGCTTCTTTCTTCAAAATTAATATACTACCCTCATAAACTTTCAACCTTAACCCCCTTATTCATAATAATCTGCTAACTTAAAGCATTGCTAATTCTCACTCTGTCTTCTTCTATTGACCTAAGTTAGAATGAGAAAAAACACTCCTAAGCGGCTGTTTAAAGTTAGCGCACCATTATGAATACGGGGGTTAATATTTACCCTCGCAAGGGTAAAAAAAGGGAGCTCAGCTATATGTATAACCCAACCTACCCTCGCAAATAAGAAATGCCATAACATTGAAGTCTTTATTAAATGCAACAATCTATGCGCCAATCGTCACTCTATGTTCTATTATGTGATTATTAATCTGTGTACTGTTCTATAGTCTGTAACCTTTTGCTGTTCGAAATTTAAGAAGATTATTGCTTACTGCTTAGTTTGCGTATTTTAATTTAATAGTGATTTTCATTATTATAACACTAGAAATAAGGGATTGCTTGTAACGAATTCTAGTAGGCTTCATAAGATACATAATCGCTTTAAGGGTAAATGTATACACTTCTATAATTAAGTCCCAGCCACTGTTCAGGCATTATCTATAAATAAATTTAAATGTTTTATAAAAAATGACTCTGTCATAAATCCTTTTACTACACTGCTGAATATCTAAATGATCGGACAGCCTGGGACTAGATTGTGATTATTTCATAGCGATAGAAATGACTGTACAATATTGTATATTATTGAAAAGAGCGCAAAAAAAGAATGCTGGAAGAGTTTCTTGCGCCGCTTCTTCTCTCTCAGAGCGCCATTTGTTTCCGAAGCGGTAGTAGTATCTAGTAGTTATTAGAAATGACATCAAAAAGAATTCTAAAGGAATCAATTTTGAGAAAATAAATGCCTTTTATGCCTTTTTATGCCTTTTAATAAATGGTTCTGGAATTACTTAAATGCTTTTATAAATTATCATCTATTAAGGCGATTCTTAAAAGTCATTACATTACCTTCTCAATATATATGAAACGTTTCAATAACTCCAGTGGTCTGTTTTTTGTATTTGCCTAACATTGAATTGCATTGTATACCTACCGAAATCATATTTTGTACGTACCTACTTTAATTGTTAAAATGTTAATTTCTCATGTAAGTGACAATAGTCTTAATGAGAAAAAAGTTTATTTAAACCTAATGTAGGCTAAAGATGGTATACAGAAATATGTGAGGAATTAAGTAAAACGGTTGATACATTTCAAGGTCGAGATTAACTGCAAAAGTTAATATTACAAAACCACAAGTCACAATTATAGATTATCACGTTTCCTGGCATTCCACAGCCGCGTGGTTTGCAAGAGACTTCCAGACTCACACAGCCACGGTCAAAAGGTACGAGGGAACATCTCTAAAGGAGATAGGCAAATATACCAGCGGGAGGCTCCTTTGCACAGAATGCCGGCTAGATTATGGGTACCACAACGGCGCCTATTTCTGCCGTGAAGCAGTAATGGGTAAACATTACTGTGTTTCAGTATGAAGGGCGCCGTAGCTGGTGAAATTACTCTTATGTCTAAAAGTGACCAGCGCAATAGTAGTTCCGCTCGGAATTTTTGGGCTTTTCAAGAATCCGGAGCGGCACTGCATTGTAATGGGCAGGGCGTATCAATTACCATCAGCTGATCGTCCTGCTCGTCTCGTCTCTTATTTTCATAAAAAAAGATAGCTATAGCAAGATATATTATATATATAAGGAAAACGAAACTACTCTTACTGTAACCGATTTTGATTGACAAGTCGTAAACAGTCAGCCACGCTTGGAATTATCTCGTTATAGTATTTTTGAAACTATAAACCTTAGATTATACGTCTAGATAGACTGTGACAGCTGTGAAAACGTCGAAAAAAATTGAGTTAGGCAGTTAACCTCTACTTTGAGCCATGTACGCGCACTAACACAAATTGACATACAAATCACGAGAGTAAAACGCCTGTCACGCACACTAAAGTAATAAACCTGGCCTGTTTTCATCGGTTGTCTAGCAAGGCTCTATCTAGACGCATAAATTATCTAAGCTATTAACTAAAGTCAAAGTCAAGTTTTTATTTGCATAAACATGTTAGATTGATGTTACATAAATATTATAAAGTACATGTTTGCCACATGTATGACGTGCAAATACATTTCTAAATCATTAGTTACAATAATATCAATTTAGCAAAAGATTAGTAGCAGTATTATATAGTATATAGTCAAGTTTTTAGTTGAAAATATTCGTCTAATGAATATAAGCACTTTTTACTAAGGTATATTTTCAATTTAGATGAGAAATTCCTGTTTGACGATACCTCTCTTATTATTTTTGGGATGTGATTATAGATTTTTATGCACATACAAAAACAGTTTCTGTGAAATAATGTAGTTCTACATCAAGGTACTTGTAGTTTGGTGGGGTCCCTGGATGGGAAAAGAGAAGTGTTTTCCTGTTAACTGAATTCGCTAAATTTTTTTCGAACAAACATACAGCACTCAAATATGTATAATTCAACAACTAGATTGTAATTCAGCAACTAGAACGTACACATTGAAAAATAAAAAGTGGTAATGCATTATCGGGCTGTCAAGTCGCAGGCACGCTAGTATGTTCTAAGTCTGTGGTATTCGCACTCACCATCGAGTATCCCCGATTAATAAATAAATGTAAAACATACAAACCTCCAACAGGATCTGTTTCATCCACGTGAATCATCTCGGGTGACCTGCAACAAGATATAAGGTTTAGACCACATTATATTTAAATCAAATAATTTATATGTTTGAGTTAATACTAATATTTTGATTTACAAAGATTTACAAAGTTATAATTAAGTAAGTATGCTAATTATTCTACCTATCTACCAGAGGGAGGCTCCTTTGCACAGGATGCCGTCTTGATTATGGGTAACACAACGGCCCCTATTTCTACCGTGAACCAGTAATGTGTAAGCATGACTGTGTTTCAGTCTGAAGGGTGCCGTAGCTAGTGAAATTACTGGGCAAATGAGATTTAACATCATAGAATTTTTGGGTTTTTCAAGAATCCTGAGCGGCACTGCATTGTAATGGGCAGGGCGTATCACTTACCATCAGCTGAACGTCCAGCTCGTCTTGTCCCTTATTTTCATTAAAAAAAACTAAATTTAAAACATATACTAGTTTACCCGACAGACGTTTTTCTGTCGTGATAAATTGATAAGGATTAATATCGCATTTGTGTTAACAGCTTTTACATTACCGCTTTACAATTGCCAATTTTTTAATGTATTAAAATGGATATGGTATGTTATACATAAAAGATAGACATATGCAAACGCGGACTTTTCTGTAGATTTATATAAGATACACAATTCCACCATACATTGTTTTGTTATAGCTCAAAGGGTTGACAGCGTTTTCTTTGAAAGCTCCCAGACGACTTATTTTTTCCGACACCTCCTACAAAAATGTATACAAAAACTTAACAAATTATATACCTAAACCTTCCTCGAGAATCACGCTATCCATTGTCTAAACAGCACGATGATAGGTGCTGTAATTTTTGAGTTTATCGCGAACAGACAGACTGTGAATAGCACACAAACAAATGCATATAATATTATATACAAAATTTCTTTGTTTTGTTTTTTTTTATCAAAATGTTTGAATTTTCAGTACAAAACGGTAATTTCATACTATTTCCCATAAAATTATTCTGAACATTTCGAAATAAAAAATATAATTTTATATTTAAATAAAATACTCTTTTTATAAAAAAAACACGCATGCCTACCTAATAATAACTGAAATTTTACTTTAACTATTTAAATCTTTCTATTTACTCATATAAATCGAGACTACGTCTTTTACTCCGTACAAATATTATGCGGGAAAAGAAGCTATATTTATTTATAGGACAACCAGTAGTTGTTACATTCTAATACGCTTAAAATAACGCTTAAAATATATCAAATAATGAGTTGAATGTACAACAAATTAAGGTGTCACAACATGCACAGTCTTTGCTTTCGTGACACCAAGAAAACAATAATATAAAATAAAAAATTTAGAATCAAGATACGAATTTGAAAAGAAGAAAAAAAGAAGAAGAATATTAATCATTTGGCGCCTAACAATCTGGTAATATTTTTTTAAACGCAGGTAAAGAATCTTTAAAAATATCTACTTCACCACAGATGGAGCTATAAGTTCTTGACAGACGTGGAATGGGAGAAAATTGCTTAAGGTTAGTTTTGGCAAATGGCTGATGGAACAGGCCAGTATATGTTAATTAATATATAATATTTAACGTAGTATTTTCTTTTATTAACGCGAGTGTTACACATTTAAATAAAACACTTTTAAAGGATTAACGGCCGTTTACAATAACCTATCTACACATAGTTTAACTTACGGATACATTGCTGTCACCGTTTAATGACAAGATCTTATCTATCCACACGAACTAGTAAAAAAAGAAGGACTCCGCGCCGTGCACCTTTATGCTAGTGTGTGTGTGCGGTTACGGGGTATACCAGTTACACAATTTTTTCTCCTTTAAATAATCATATATCCACAAATACCTTTATAATATTGTTTTTACACTTTTTCATAACGCACGACGGCATTTTTAAAATATTTTATTGCGATGCAAACTTATCTGTCACAGACGATGGCAAATCTCGATCGGCTTGTATAAGTGTGGGGCTATGTATTTACACGTTTACCGGCTTGTTTTGTTGCCTCGCTGTTATGTAAGGTGACACGGAGTCCTTATTTTTTTTACTCGTCCGTGTCTATCCATAGTAATGTCCACTATAGTAATGTCCACTATAGTTATAGTCCAATGCTATCTGTCAATAGTGAGCGTAAAAGGATTGATTTGTCTACGTCTAGTAAGTAAAACTAAGGATAGATAGGTTATTGAATACGGCAGTAAAACGCGTGTAATCTATCTGTCTACAGCAAATACCACCTCCGAGGCAACAAATGGCGCTAATCTTCATAATGACAACTATGACAAATACTATCTTTGACTCATTTCATCTGCAGTCCCCCTGAAAACGAGATCTGGAAATGTCTTGAAACGTCGGGTTCACTAAAATAATAATAAAAATGTAACTTCTTTTACGCAAAAATATAATGTAAAAATACAATCAGATGCGTTTTAATCCTTTAACGGCCCGGCCGTTCCCAATATTCAGTCTATTACTTACTTGAGATAAAAATCGTAACTATCGTTGACTTTTCTGTCTCAATAAACTTATCGACGGTAATTAAGGTGAATCCGTACACGCTGTCTGTCAAAATGGAAAATGCATGCTGGAAATTGCAATTCACGCGTCCCAATATAAGGCGATAAGAATGACTTATCGGGTATATTGGGACAGCTTCAGATTATTGACAGCTAATTACTGACAGTAGAAGGTAGTAATGTATCTCTGTCTGTAGACAGTATATTGGGAACGGCCGTAAAAGTGTTTTATATAAACATGCATCGTGTATTAGTAGAAAAAAATTAAACAATCTGTAAGTAACGTGAATTTAATTTTGTTTTTTGCTAGGTTACTGATTACATTTTTTATAAAGCAACATTATTACAATTTATATTATATAAACTGTGTGACGGCTTCACAAAAAAGAAATTGATTAGCACCAGGTTCCAAATATTGTAAAGAAGACATTTTTAGTTATTTACTTTAATTATAAGTCTATATAATATGGTCAAAGGACGTCCGAACTTACAGAATTATTCTTCATGAAAAATGAATTCAAATACCATTTAACAGCATATGTTTTCTGCTATTGCCGAAAAATAGACAAATCCGAGGATAAGTTTTCACTTCAAAAATAACAAATTAGTTTATATTTAAATGATATAATTGAACTGTTATTTTTAACATTTTCTTGAAAAATTTTTAGTACTAATATTTGAAATTTCATAATGTTTAAAAACAATTAAATTATTTATTTTTAAAACATACTTTCAATAATTTATTAATCAGCTATATACAGTTGGTATATACATATTATACACATTGAACTTTTTCACTAAATCCATTCAATTTCACTTAAATAAGATATACCGGAAGGGTTACTGTTGGTAGGTTACGGTGTCCCACAAGATGGACCGACGATCTGGTCAAGATCGCCGGAGTAGGATGGATGAGGGCAGCGAGGGACCGATCGTCATGGCGATATTTGGGGGAGACCTTTGTCCAGCAGTGGACTTCTTCTGGCTGAATTGCACTAGTTGCACTAATGTTGCACAATACGTCAGTTGTATAGCTACAGATATACTGCTATAAGCATTTCGAAACTCACGAGATTGCACCTATCCAAAAAGTGTCTAACTATATAATATAATACTAGCTGACCCAGCAAACTTTGTATTGCCGATATTGAAATCGCGATACAAAAGTAACTGTTGATCGTAGATGGGTGAAAATTTGAAGTTGTATGTATTTTTTAATGCTGACTCATAATCAAACAAATTTAAAAAAAATATCAAAAAATGTTCGTGGACCACCCTTAACATTTAGGGGGACGAACAACAGATGTTGTCCGATTCTCAGACCTACCCAATATGCAATAAAAATTTTCTGGAGTTCAATGTTTAACACCATGACACGAGAATTTTATATATTAGATATGTTTTTTTAATTATGTATTTATCGCGTGCGCCAGTTATAAGCATATCGGTGACGCGAACAGATAAAATTTTCCCCTACCAAAAAAAACCCAACGCGGCTTATAAAGTTTTCACTTCAATAATGTCAGAAAAGTATCCCACGTAACTAGCAACTCATTGACACATTTCGTTCAATACATAATCTTATTTATACTAAATCGCCAGTTCTTCGCCCCCCGCTACAGATTCCGCGCCACAGTAACGATGTCTACTGGATTCGTACACTTTCACTAATGCTTGTAAAGCTTAATATATAACATTTCTGTTCCAGTACAAAAAGCACATACTAACTCCCTTACTCATAATGGTCCGCTAACTTTAAACAGCCGCTTAGGAGTGTTTTTTCTCATTCTGACTTAGGTCAATAGAAGAAGACAGAGTGAGAATTATTAGCAATGCTTTAAGTTAGCAGACTATTATGAATAAGGGGGTAAGTATTTAAAATCTCCTAATAGTTATTAATAAAAATACTATTATAATTTATAACGCTAACTATGTGCCTCATGACAAGCTCATGCTCAGTCAGAGGGCAATGGAAAGGGCCATGATCGGAGTTTCCCTGCGAGATCGAATGAGGGGATCCGTAGGAGAACCAAAGTCTTCGACATAGCCCACATGGTTGCGAACCTGAAGTGGCAGTGGGCGGGGCACATAATATGGATAGATAGCCGTTAGGGCAGTAAAGCCCTCGAATGGCGACCACGTACCGGAAGACGTAGTGGCGGTAGGCCCCGAACAAGATGGATCGACGATCTGGTTAAGATCGCCGGAATGGATTGGATGGGGGCAGCGCAGGACCTATTGTCATGGCGATCTTTGGGGGAGGCCTTTGTGCAGCAGTGGACATCTTCAGGCTGAAATTATGATGATGAATGATAATTTATAATAATTGTTATAAATCACGTCTCAATCGCCTAAGCTTTATACAATTTTGGTCTATCTCCATCAACCAGGACAAACTCAAATAGACGATACTCGCTTGATGTCCGCTGGTAAGTTCGAGGTTCCTAGAATCAATAACTACTACGGAGATAGAACTCTGAAAAAACGCCTACCTTATCTATTAAACAGCTTGCCTGAGGACATCCGCACAGAAACCAGTAAAAGAAAATTTAAAACTAAACTTAAAAAATATTTATTGTCAACACTGCCTTAAAATTAAAATTAGATTTTTTATTATATTTTTATCACTATTTCTTGATTACACTTGTATAAAATCAATGTTCTAATATGCATTAATGTATTACAAGAGACTTGATCCTGCAGACAAACTGTCCAAACAGATTTGCGGGACTATGTTAGCTTTTAAGATTCTTTCTGTAAATGATTAATAGTATAAATAAATAATAAAAAAAATAAGACCACCTGTGAAATTCCATAGCTGTTTGTCTGCGGAGTTCTGTCCTTTGATGTAGTTAATATCGTAAGAGACGGCAAAATCAAGGGCAGCCATTTTGTTTATGCGATGAACGCAAACATAGTTAGTGTTAGTTATTATAAGCCTGAATTTAGGTCAGCTATTTAGGTTTACGGACAAGTAAAGACGAGCACCGTCGGTATATTAAGTAGGTATATATACCGCCACTGAGTTCATTTGTACTTAGCCCTTCTAACAATATTCAGTTTTATTGTAGGATGTTTGAGATTATGAGATTTTGAATTTTGATATTGTTGGACTATGGTTACATATTCTGTGATCATGACGTCGATGACCTCACATCGTCGCTTTATTGCGGTGTACAAAACAATCATTGAGTTGAGATGAGAGCGTTGAGAAGTATGATAGGAGTTAAGCTGAGTGACAGGATAAGAAATAGTGAGATAAGGAAACGTTGTGGTCTGAAAGAAGATGTTGTAACAAAAATTGAGAAAGGTATGCTGAGATGGTTTGGACATGTCGAGAGAATGAATGAAGAACGATTGACGAAGAAAGTGTATAGGGCCAGTGTGAATGAAAGTGTTGGAAGGGGTAGACCTAGGCGGACGTTTCAAGATCAAAACGTCTTTTAAAAAGGCCAGGTCAAGAGTACCCTAAACCGGAGAGCATATATGAAAGGAACAATGAAAGTGGACGAAGCGAAACAAGTATGTAAGGATCGTTGCAAGTGGAAAGAAGTGGTCTCTGCCTACCCCTACGGGAAAGAGGCGTGATTTTATGTATGTATGTACAAAACAATCATCACTTTTAATAAATAATACCTACCCTAATATTACTTATAAATAAACTACGATATTTTTTTTTTGTATTATTAATGTAAATGTGTTGTGTTGTGATGCTGATTATTAATATTATATCTAATTATGTAAAATCAATGAAAGAATCTAGGTTAAGTACAAAGAGTATATATTTTTCTTACAGTACTATTAAATAGACACAGAACAACATAAACTAAAGATCTATTTAATGTAAAATGAAAACATCGATATAAAAGCAGTGATAGCACAAAAATATCACGACATATACCTCACGGTAATGAAACTGCAAACCGTACTGAGGCAACAGGACGAGCGCGAGGGGGTGAACGATACAGCGAGGTCCAGAGAAAATGTGGTCGTGTAGTTACTTGTAACGTCGAAAAAAATTTAGTTTAGAGTTAACCTGTATTTTCAGCAATGCACGCACACTAACACAAAGTGTCATATAAATCGCGGGTGTAAGACGTAGGTCGTCACGCACACTCAAGTATTAAGCCTGGCGTGTTTTTTTTTGTGTGAAGAGACTCTTTCTAGACCTATAAATTATCTAAGGTTTGTACAAAGGCATATAAGCTAATTTTCTAGAACCTGTGATAATCATAATGTTTACACCAGGATCAAACATAAACTTGTTATGCCTACTACTCGGTTAAGTCGAGATAGTAAGCCTTTTCTAGGGCGATTTACATGTTTGCAGAAAATTCACAAACCAAATGTGTACGAAATTCAAAAGAATTGTTGAAAAACGTTTGTCTTCACAAATGACTTTCTTAATGATACCACAGATTGGTAATAGACCGTCTTCATGCAATTTAAATAATAAATCTTATTGTGTTTTTTTTTAAAAGAAGACCTCTTAGTTTCTTGTACCCATTCTTTACAAGTCTGAGGAATAAATTTTCGAATGGGTGATAGTTTTTGGCGTTCAATAAGTGATTTAATATCCTAAACAATATGTTATGTTTTTAAAGTGATAACCCTCACTTCTAGGATTAATACACAAATAAAATTTGAAAAACAGAATTTTATGAACTTTCATTTATAACACAAAACATAATAAAAACAAAACATATTGTTTAGATTTACAAGAGCGACATCTCAAGTCAATTTCCTAATATGCAAAAATTGGGGATGAGCAGGTTATCAACTGTAAAGTAGATCCTGTAGATGAAGCCACAACCTGAGAGTTAAACAAAGCAAACAGAATTTTATAACGAGGCGGTACTCGAACGGTTAGCTCAGTTGGTTAGAGCACCGGCACGGAACGCCGGAGGTCGTGGGTTCGAATCCCGCATTGTTCATAAAATTTTGTTTTTCAAATTTTATTTGTGATTTAAAATCCTACTTTGAATAAAATAATTCGCATTTAAAGCAACATTTTGAAAGACTTATACAATTTGCTACGTCAATATTTCCCATCGTGAACGTTACTAAATATGTCATGGAGTTCGTAATTTGAGTCAGTTCCGGTATATTACGGATCGTAAAGAGAAATGAGTCGTAAACAGAACAAGGTCGGACTGTCCGTACGTGTAAATGTTACATTTATATATTGCTCAATCAATTTACTTTTAACGTATTATAATACCTATCTATTATTATTACAAATAAAAATAAAAACCTTTTTTTATCCTTTTTTATTCCCTTATTTATGGTGTATGTGGATGATGCAGCTACTGTACTCAATAACTTTTGTATTAATTTACATTTACTTTTTTGACTTACTCGTCTAAGACATTGACTATTTGACGTTTGAGTGTGTCTGTTCCATCATTTTACATTTTACATATTATATTGTAATTTGAAATGATTCGTAAATCGATGTACTTAAATGTAAATTTTGCTACTTCTTCTCATTAGCTCAACCCTTGACGAAGTAGCGGTAGATTCAATAAGAATTTTTTTTGACATTCATAAGTGTCATTTCCGTGACCTACGTGAATAAACTGATTTTGATTTGATTTATAAGTATAAGTTACCTACCTAATAATATGTACGCAACTCTGGATGGGAGAGTCCCAATCACACTTTCTTTGATATTTCTAGGTTATGAGTCTTTCATATTTCTTCTAGGTTATAATTCTTTCTTTGATGACATCCCGGTAAAATCTGTGTCGACGCCAGATTTCCTATCGTCGACTAGATTAAATTTCATTTTATTTTTATATCGAGTCATACACCTAAACCTATCAAACAATTACTCTAATATTACTCCATTTACCTACTCTGTCAATCATACTTCATCCTTCATCTATCTGTCAAATACAACATTCATTCATTCACTATTCTACTTCGACTACTTGCACACGACACCTCAACTACACACAAACTAATTTATCTAATCCTGTTAAGACAGACAAAATATATATCTTTAAGAAGATATCAATCTTTCTTTTGTTCATCGTGAACAATCTGCACAAAATGCAATAAATTTTTTCAATTTCGGCTAGGTTTTCACTCACAGTGGCCAGAGAGGATACCAGAGTCTTGCAGTTGTCAAACAGTACAGTTTGCCAGGTCATACCCGATAACTTGGTCCTATGTTTAATCACTTCACAGATTTCCTGATTGTTTATAAACCTGCTGTTCACGAGGGTTCACGGCCGTTAAAAGAGGAAAGTTTTCTAAAGTCAGCTGGTCTTGATTCTTGCTATGTCTTCATCACGCAGCATTAATCAGCAATGTCGTCATCACGCCTCGGTCGAATCTTATATCTTATATTATATATCTTCTGAATCTCGGAAGCCGCTCCAACGATTTTCATAAAATTTAGTATACAGGGGAATTTCGGGGACGATAAATCGATCTAGCTAGGTTTCAATTAAAAAAATGTAGTTTTATCCGTGTTTTAATGAAAAACAGCTACAATAACATTAGAATACCAAAGTAAATTTCGCCACTATATACAAGACTATAATAGCTCAGATGCTTGGGTGATCCGGAAAGCAGAGGACCCCGGTTTGAATCCAAATGTCCTATTAGTTTTTTTTTCTGTTCAAGTTTCGTACATTCTTAAAAATCCGAGCAAGGCTCGGTCGTCCAGATATTTTATATTTAATCGTAACCCAAAATTAAACTCAGTTGTGGATTTATATGAGATCTTAATTGGTAGTTTTTGTCGTTCAATAAGTGATTTTAAATCTTATTTTAAATAAAAATATTTGACTTGAATTTTCCAAATGTGGTATCCGAAATCTTTATTAGGCGTTTATGGTTAATGTACCATTCTTAGATCATTTATATGTCTTATCTAGATAGATTATGACAGCTGTGAAAACGTCGAAATAAATAGATTTTAGAACTACCCTCTATTTCGAGCAATACAAGCACACTAACACAAAGTGTCATACTACAATACAACTACTATTCCTGGCCTGTTTGTATATTGATTGTCTAGCAGCAAGAGACTATCTAGATTCTAGACGTATAAATTGTCTAATGAATTCTTTTTCACGATGTAACGCTTTGCACAGAGTTGTAATTGGTTTGCTGAGATATAAATGCTTATATTATTCTTAATAAACATGAGCTTGTAAGTGTCGCATCAAAATTAGTCCAGCTGTTGCAGAGATAAGACAAAAAAGAGACAATCTAAAGAAGAAAAAAGAGAAATAAAAAAATCTTGATATTGACTTATCGAGAGTAAGCCACAATCTCCAACCGCTTGGCGCCATGAGGCGTACAAAAGGTTTTACAATAATTGTAAAACATTAAATTCAATTTTATTAATATATCTATATATTGTAGATGTAAAATCAAGGGGTAAATTTATTGAAGTAAGCGTTACTTTGCGGAAATCCATAATTATCCAAATTCTAGATGCCAGATTTTGGGGAGACAACACGTCCGGAGGTTGCCTCGTGTAGAGGCGAAACACGTGTCGATTTGATTAAAGACAAATATTGGCGAAATTAACATTAAAGCAAACTCAAATCATTTGGAAAATCAAGGGGTATTGGACTCGTATTCGTAGCTATAAATAATTCATTAAATTGAAATTAATTTAATACTTGTGAACCGGAAGTGACTGCCAAGTGTTCTGTTATTTCAACGTTTATTTGGCCATCAGTCAATTATTAAATACCCACGCTAAAAATAAAGAATCTAACCTTGATTCATGAAAGTACGAATTTCGACCGCGACAGCTGAGGGATCACTTTTCAGTCTGTCTATTATGAAGACGATCTTTCTCTAAGACACTTATTTTTTATATGAGATTCTCTTTTAAGTTAAGCCTTCTACACACATTACGATAAATCGTTACGATTGGATGGTACAGTTTAGTTAAGACAAATCGACATGTGTGTATGAGAAAAACTGTACAGTTTATCGGATAATGGTGAGCATATACGCTACGAAAAATCGTTTCGATCAGACTGTACAGTCTTTTGGAAACATTTTGAATTTAGACAACAAATTGACATTTGAATGAACTCTTCTTTTCATTAGCCATTCTTTGCACCACTTCACTTTATTTTCCTTCAGGGCAAATATTAATGCAACATCTGCGAATACGTCGTCCGTCGAAACCATCGCTGACATGTGTGCGTCGGCATCATTTATTGTACCGTCAGATCGTTACGATTTCTCATAGCGTATATGCCCACCATAAAACTGTACAACTGAACGCAGTAATATTAAATTTTGCAGATAGATAAATCGGAATAGGGAGAAACTGTGTCGATAATCGTAACGTGTGTGCCAGTCATAACGGGATATTATCTATCGGATGTGGTCCACGCTTTCTTTAGGATGTTTTGTGATTTAAAGTATTTCCGCAACTCGAAATCTTCTGTAAGCCTATTTTCATAACTTATATTATTTTTGATTTTTTTTTTCTTTTATATGAAATGAACACACAAGAACCTTGTTATATGAAATAACGACACTCAGGTTTTTTTAACCAGTGCGAGGCTCCTTTGCACAGGCAGACATTATGACGACTATTATTCTTCTGACGACTTCTGCGACACCGCTAAGAATTTTGGGTTCAATCACTGCATTGTAATTCGCAGGGCGTATTAGTTAACATGAAGTCGACGTCTTTCTCGTCCCGTAACTTTATCTCATACAAAAATTCTTGCGTTGTGAAAGTTAGTTCATCGCCAAACATAACTTACTCTAGGTGAACGGAAAATACCCTATAAATTTTGATTCCCTTGACAGTGTCGAAATATACTTTTTTTGTGGCATAAATACCCGTATCTTTTTTGTAACGTTAACTTATAAGTTTGATATTTCACAGCTTCAACTTGAGTGTATCGTTTCAATGACAACTTGATATCTATAGACAGACAGATGGGCGGACAACAAAACGATCCTATTAGGGGTCTGCTTATTCATTTTGAGGTATAGAATCCTAACAATCCAGAAAGTTATGAACTTTCAGCGTTAGGTATATAAATCCTAAAGTGTCCTGAAAACGGTCGATTTTGCTGCTGCCTCGTATGTTGATAATGTATTGTAAAATTTATCCTTCCATGTTTTGGTAATATAAATACAGTGTAAATGTTTATTCTATTTTTATTTTTACTAGAGGTCGCTCAGAGGTCCAAATTCGACCATTACTCATTTCATTTTTAAGTTTGAGCTCAATCAGGGTTTATTAGTCAACGACTATTATAATATCTATAATGTATGTTGTGTGTCATTCAAGTGAACGTTATATTTATTTTAATTTATTTAACGTATTTATAGGTCATTTTGTATAAGAATAAAAGCTTCTTGCACTTCTTCTCCATATAAAATTTGACTGAGTTAAAATTCGCGTTCATCCGGCTGTGCAATTTAAAAAAAGGGTACAAAGTTTTGCGTTACGTATTAATATATAGGTTATTATGTTAATTTTTCATATTTTTAAAACACAACATATTCTATTTTAATATAATTAGCATACATTAATAACGTTCTGACTTTTGAATAGGCATTTATTAGAACCAGTAAGAAATGGTCACAACAACATAATATAGATCTGAAAAACGTCACAACGAAAGCCACCATTTTGTTTTAATGCGATCTACTGTTTCAAAAACCTCAATGTCAAACAGGCTCCTGATAGCTGGGTCAACGACACTGGCTTTCGAAACCAGTTCCAATACCGGCTGACATATTATACTTACTTCTACATCACAGTAGTATGCTGTACTTACCAGTTGCCATAAGATGGTGGCACAATTAAAAGTAAGAAAGCATATTGAAATTGTATTATGTATCTTATCTTAATTGATACTTTTATGTTTTGTTGTACCTATTAACAACAGTATTACACGAATTTTTCTCATTAAATAGATAATTTTAATAATTGATAGGTATTATCTCAATATATACGAATATCTTTCAATGAAACCTTTTCTGTAAGACAAGCACAATACATAATACACGAGTTAAATATATTTTTTATAGAAGGACGGAGTGTGTGATCAGGTCGAATAGCTCTCTCGACATTGGAACACTCCCTATGATACATGTGGTTGAAGACACGAAATGTTGCGAGAAATTTACAGAATACCGGACAGTTCTGTATAGTTCGAGTTCTATTCACCCTATTATGACCATCAGACTGGAGAGATGCGCTAAATACTATACAAACATACTTTTCCTGTACCCAGGGAATGGAAACAATAGAGCTATCCAGGGTCCATGGCTGCAGCAAGAGGAAGACTAAGACTGTTGCCATTTTAGTTGGATAATGGCAAAGATCTTCTGGAAATTTCTGACTCCGGCCAATCATCGTATTCTGGGGAGAGTTCTCTTCAACTAATTGTTAGCCTGGTAGGTCCAGTACTATTACTAGTAGCACCACATTTTTTTTAAATTCGTAGAAGGACAAACATACAGTGTATTGCCACATAACAAAATTAGTAACATAACTGGCCTTTTCGAAGAGTCGGAGTTTTGCAATATTTCATGGTATGTCATATAATATTAACCTGATTAAAAGAGAATTATGGACACTAAAAGAATTATAAGAATTATGAAGTTACAATATTTTAATTTGTGACGTTGTTGCCTTGGCGTTATCAGTACAAGTTAATCGATAAATTCTCAACAAAAAACCATTGCAAAATGCAGTATTATGTGTTCAAGTGTTCGGAAATAATATCGAACGGCCTTCGGCAACATTCCGATCAAAAACGCGATAAATTATTCACTCTTTAAACAATTTTTGCGCCGTAAAAGTAATTTTAAGGCTGTTTCCTTAGTCGGCGGAAACGAAAGAATAATTGGATTTTTTGGTTATTTGTGGTGTACGTATTATGAGAGAAAAACTGCTGTTTTCCGACTGGGACTTGGGACCATCAAGAAAAAAGCATACTTAGAGGCCGGAAAATCTCTTGATAAATGTTGTTGCTAAGACAATGCTAAGACAGCCCAATACAAAAGTCAAATGCGCAGTTTATCACACTCAGCCAAGTTTTACGTGAGTAAAGGCTGAGCAAAGTCTAAGTATGCGCTATAGATCTCGGCCTAAGTCAGTTTTTTTTTTATTTATTTATTTATAGAAATGCAATTGAATAATTAGCCATAGACATTTCTCTTTGTCGACAGCATTTTTCTCGGCTAACGAAAAAGGCTAAAGAAAGTAAACTATACTAGTCTCGTCGTGTGTTGGGAAATTTCTATTCATGAGAAGGTTTCCTCCTGGGTACTGCAGATCTAAGCTATATGGGACATACAAATAAAATTCTTCAAATCGTTGTATGAAGCCACAACCTGAGAATTGAACAAAGCATACAAGATTTTATGACGACACGTCTCTCAAACGGTTAGATCAGTTGGAATAGCACTCGCACGGAACGCGAGTGGTCGTGGGTTCGTGTCCCGCATCGTTCATAAAATTTTGTTTTCATATTTTATTTGTGTATTACGCTTTTTTTGAAGGTACCCATGTAGTATCGTCAAGTAAACTTATTCCATAGTTACGTTGTTTTACCACTGGGAGGCTCTTTTGCACAGGATGCCGACTAGATTATGGGTACCACAACGGCGCCTAGCTATGCCGTGAAGCAGTAATGTGTAAACATTACTGTATTTCGGTCTGAAGGGCGCCGTAGCTAGTAAAATTACTGGGCAAATGAGACTTAACAGCTTATGTTTCAAGGTGATGAGCGCAATTGTAGAGCCGCTCAGAATTTTTGGGTTTTTCAGGAATCCTGAGCGGCACTGCATTGTTATGGGTGGACGTATCAATTACCATCAGCTGAACGTCCTGCTCATGTCGTCCCTTATTTTCATGAAAATAAAAAAGTTGTACGTGGAAGGAAGTTTTTTAAAACACTGTAGAGAACCGCCACACATCCAGATAGTGGGGATGATAATGATATCAAAAAGAATTCTAAAGGAATCAATTTTGAGAAAATAAATGCCTTTTATGCCTTTTGATATCCTAATTTGTTGCGTGTCATGCGAATGTGGAATTCTGTTAATCATCAATATTATTACCTTTTAAAATCAATTATTAAGTCTCTATTAGATCAAGATGTTGACGAGCGCATGAATAATTTATGTGTCACATAAAAGTCATACGTATAGTAAAGACATATTATCTGTAAATGCTTTTATAGAAAATGCCAAGTCAATTTGCAATTCTGATTTGAAGACAAAGGCTTCCACTTGACAGCCGTTAGAATCCTGGATTGTAAGTAATGTATGTATGTATTTGGATATAATTATTGTATCTCACATATCACTTTTATAAATAAGACATATTTTAAAATCATTAAAACAAACACGTTGTAGCCACATTATTTCATTTACGGTATGTGTGGATTGATACATCTACTGTATTGTACTTTAACTGTCTTATTCATAATAACTTAGCAGAGATTTAAAACATCGCTAATATACGCTTGGCAAAAAATGGTATTCATAATCGCATATTAGAGCTAAAACGCTCATTATGTCTTCGATAAAGGTGAAGTGACTTATAGTAGCTAGGACCTTTCTATAAACCTATTTTAAGCACTCGAACGCAAAAAAACATGGCCGACATCGATTAGCTGTTCGTTAAATAATGTGCTAAATAGCTTCCCGCTCAAAGTTGTTGGATATCCTTCATAGATTGACAACCAGCAGACTTCAAAACTTTGATTTTTGAAGTTTGAAATTATTTTGACATCGACTTTTGATAACTGACAAACCTTTGACATTGAAAAGATGTCTGTTTCCATTGACAGTTCCTCATTAAATTAGTTAAAATCATGTTTTTTTTTGTACGAAATGGCAACATTGCATACTATAGAGACGTATTAGTTATGGAAGATTTATCTAACGAATATGAATAAGAAATTTTATCAAATGTTCGCAAGGCTTAAAACACGTTTTAACTAATATAGCTTTATACCTTCGAAAAGTGTTTCATAATGAATAAGGCAGTTAGTATATACTCAATCGGAATTACAAATAAACTTGGTATAAAGTTATAACAAAGCATAAACAAAAATATGCAAAATGTTTACAATATCGTCGACAACACTGTCAATACAATGATGATTATTTGGCCTATGGACTTGCATCCCGTGCCACTAAATAAATTAAAAAAAAAAAAAAATGATGATTATTAAGTGTTCCGAATGACAAGCTGCCTTGCAAATAAACGCGGGAAACGTTAAACGTCAGAATAAACCAATCGTAAGCAAAATGTCTATTTGTAAAAATTTTGTATTTTCGTGGTTTATGATTAGTTTTACTATATGCCAATTTTATTTGTAAGGCCGAATAACTATGTTTTTACTTATTAATTTACATTTTTGTGACTTACTCGTGTAAGACATTTAGTAATTGACGTTTGTGTATTTTATTGCATCACTCTGCTTATATTGTAAATGAAATGATTTGTTAATTTCATTGATAATAAGAACCCTGTAGTAACATTCTGTTTTGAAAAGAGCAACCTTAGAGTTTCTTGCTCGTTCTTCTCTAAGGAAATCTGCCTTCCGAACGACCTGATTGAAAAATGACACATTTCAAGTGTAATGCAATTTAAGTATACTATATAGTATGTATATGGTATAATATGCCTATAAATTTAAATATTTATGATTTGATTATTATTATTAATACCGAGGTTAAAAATAGTATTTTAATTGTTTTTCTGTTTCGAACCGAAGAGGTGCGCCGATGTGTTTGGGCACGTTAATATCAGAAACCGCTAAACAGATTTGAATACGGTTTCAATGGTGTATTGTGGTATTTGGAAAGCGTATTGTAAAATAGACTTCAAACTAAAACAAAGTAATTTAACAATAAAACAAATAAATTTTACCAGCAACATTTTTAAGCATAGGGTGTACTTATATCAACTGGACTTTATACTCTTTCAATGTTATTCAAAATTAAAAAGAAAAAAGTGAACCCAATTAAGGAGTAATTTAAAGCACCGTATTGTACACTATTGAAATTCATAAAATTCTGAACAAAATCTAGTTCAACTGTCAAATTACCACTTAAACAAAATCTATCAAAGTCTATGCAAAGTCACGGGCCAACGCTCGTTATTGAATAAGTAATTTTATGAACTAGCATCCTAAATACGAGGTCATTTTATGAAGTTAATTTTAATTAATTAATTTTAAGAACCGAATACGAGTACCGATTTGCAATAGAGCGAATCGGCAGGTAAGCGGTAAAGTTTGTTAGTACTCGAGGATTTAGAGGGTAATCTCTATTTCTACTGAACCGATTTTGAAAAATCTGTTACCAATAGAAAGCCACGTTATTTGTGAGTGTTATAGGCTATATTATATTTACCCGAAAAATGAAAAGACTTTTTCGTGGTAGTCGGATTTGCAAAGTAAGTCGGTGAAAAAACTGCCGTAAGCATAAGAGATATATGTATTATGTGTGATTGTTTAGCGTACATGGTAACACTTCAAAATGCGGACGAAGTTGCAGGTAACAGCTAGTATTCTATATATCTAAAAGCGATACTATAGTTAAAAATGTGTTTTTTAATGACTGAGTTAAATATCGCTCTGACTGATCGAGCTCGAACGAGCGAAGCAGTTAAAGAAGTTTTAACTTCAAAAACATAATTACTGTAAGTGTAGTAACAGCAAGAAACACAAAGTTATTTTGAGTTGGTATTTGTAATAAAAACTGCAGACAAAGATAACGGTACAAACGGCATCGCAACTTGAAATTCACAACCTACTCTTGTATGTCAATTGTCGCGTACACACCCGTGCATATGTACTAAATGGTAACCGGTTAAGCTTGCTCTAGTATGTAGGTACAACATACCTAACCAAACACAATAATAGTATATTGTTCACTATGTAAGATGTGTGCGAGGCTGAAATTAAAAGTCAAGTGTTTCAAAACACACCCGAGTATAGGAATCGCATTTTCTGTCATGTTTGAGTATATTTTGTTGCATCGCTTCATATGTGAATTAATGAGTCCGCTGCCTTTTGATTTTCTTATCATTTTATGGTGAATACTCGATATGATATGGCACAATTCTGTTTCAACTTTCTTGAAATTTGACTCAAACATTTTACGTTGCTCCTTTCTTTTAAAATACTTTGTTACTTTAGAAGAGTTATTAGTTTTTGGCCATTCTTTCGATTGGTATCATAAAAGTAGGGGTGGTTTTTTGTTAACATTTAAGTCGGTTGGAGTCCCAGACGAGGCAAGTTATTTTTAGAAAATCTTTGAATGCAGAATTACTAACTTTTAAGAATAACATAAAGTTTTCTTTCAGTAAAATACCCTATCTACGATATTTAAGGTACTTTCCCTTCATGTCCCATAACTTTGGGACACCTGTATAATAGAAACGCCCATGAATGTAAAATTGCATTGACCGCCCGGATACTACCACAAAATTATGATAATACTGAGTTGCTCTTACGACAGATACACGTTTTATCATATTATTATGTTCTCTAAGTATGTTAATTTAGGGCTAAAAAAGAGCGGAGTCTCGTGGCACAAGCATTCTTTATATGCATAAAAGGAGGTTATTATAGTTAATAAAAGAATTTTTATTTATATTTATTTATATTTATAAGTGTGGCAATGAGTTTCTTGCCATTTCTTCTCATTAAGGCTCGGGACCGAGCCAACGGCCTTGAGGAATTGATCGAAGCTAGGTTACCTCTCTCGTACAAGATCGCTATAGTTTTAATTCGGAATTGGAAGCATGCTTAATTTATTACAAACATTATACAATTTTCTTTACAAAAATAACAAAACTGTGTCATGTTATATAGTATTGGTAAATAAATAATAAATTTTCGTACAATTTAACTGTAAAAGTGTGTTCGGTGTGAAGGGCGTCGTAGCTAGTGAAATTACTGGGCAAATGAGACTTAACATCTTATGTCTCAAGGTGACGAGCGCAATTGTAGTGCCGCTCAGATTTTTTGGGTTCTTCAAGAATCCTGAGCGACACTGCATTGTAATGGGCAGGGCGTACCAATTACCCTCAGCTGAACGTCCAGCTCGTCTTGCCTCTAATTAAAAAAAAACACATGTTTTGATCACATTCTTGTTTTTCTTTTTTTTTTATATTCATTTACTTTTAGTAACGGGTTAACGGGTTGTAACTACTCTATGGTTCGTTTGAAATCCATCCGCCAACAATTTAAATAATATGTTATTATGTCATCGTAAACAAAATTCACTGATATTTTCATATACTTTGGTCAATAATATTTTAAATGCAGTATGAAGACGTCAAGAAACACGGGAATCCAATTTCACTCAAACTCATGATAATCTGTATGATGACCGTCGAAAGAGTTGAATGTGTTTTACATAAATGAGTCGTATCACAATTGCAATATGGTGTCTTTTTGTTTAACACATTGTAGGAATATGTGTGTATTTGCATACATATGTAAAAATGCATTTCGAGCACGGATTTCTAGGTCATGTGGTAACTTAACCATTCTTTGATCACGATATTAAGTTATTTATTATACAAATATATATATTAAGGTTCCGTATCATTTAAAGTAGAAATAAACTCTTATAGGTTTACTTCTTTGTCCGTAATTCCGTCTGTCAAGAATCCTGTTTCTTAGAAACGCATAGACGTATTACTTGAAATTAACTTATTTTAAAATTATATTCAAAATCAAATTCAAATATTTTTAATCTAAATAGGATTTAAAATCACTTATTGAACGCCTAAGACAGTTATTTAGTTAGTTATTTGAAATAGTATAAGACTTGAGAACGGGCGAAAGAAAACTTATACGAGAGACATTGATCGCTTCCAGAGTGATTTTTAGATCTGTGTTCAAAGTATCTTTTATTCTTTGGAGGAAATCTGATGACGATTTCTCTTCTTCTGACAATCCAAATAATATAATGTTGCTTTTCCTTCTATCTATTTCTAAATAATTTATCTTTTTTTCCAAAATTTCTATTTTGTTTTCTTCTATAAGGGGTTCTAACTTTTGATTAATTTTTTCGAATATAATAGTTTGTTTCTGCATTTCTAATTTCTTAATTGTTGAAGAAGATGGAGGGGGCATATACCCGAATGGGATCAAGATTATAATTTAAGTTATAAGATTAGTTTAAGGTATAATTTGTTAAGTTACTAACATGATCCCAGAAAATGTACAAAACGACATCATGCTTCCAAACTGTGAAATACTGCAATAAAAAGGAGGGAATACTTAAATATCTATATCTTCTATATATATAAAAATCAATTGCTGTTCGTTAGTCTCGCTAAAACTCGAGAACGGCTGGACCGATTTGGCTTATTTTAGTCTTGAATTATTTGTTTAGAGAAGGTTTAAAAGGTTGAATAAATATGAAAATACTCGGAATTAAATAAAAGCAACGATTTTGATTTTTCTTTGATGTGTCGTTTAGAAATCAAATTAAAATAATAGTTTAAAATGAATAACTAATTAGAATTTTTATAACTTTCTAACTTTCTTAGGAGGTAAAAATAAACTTCCTTAAAACACGGGTAATACTTAAAAAAGATTCCTTTTGTTTGTTTTAAGTTTATTTTAGTCTTTTATTTATCCATTGAGGTAGTACGAAGTCTGCCGGGTCAGCTAGTCTTGAATATAAATAACACAACCAAATCTAATAATAACTTTACAGAAAGTGAACCAATGGACGTAATTATTTCACAATTACGAAGCCCCGCCTCGGAGTGGCCTTAGGGGCTATCCCCTTACTCATAATGGTCCGCTAACTTTAAACAGTCGCTTAGGAGTGTTTTTTCTCATTCTGACTTAGGTCAATAGAAGAAGACAGAGTGAGAATTAGCAATGCTTTAAGTTAGCAGACTATTATGAATAAGGGGGCTTAGACACGTATTTGAATAAATTACTTTTTAAAGGAATAAAACGCGCGTCATTATAACGCTGTTTCTATCGAAATTAGGGTTCCGTTTTTTTTCCTTTTGAGATTTGGAACCTTAAAAAGAATAGTTATATGTGTAAAATTTAATAAACCGTCACAACGGCGCATAGTTCACGAACAGTCGTCAGATTTCAAATAATAATCAAACTATAGGTTCCCGATAATGTGTAATTAAATTTCAAAATATATAATAATAAAATAAAATATCTTTTATTTCTCGCATTATAAAAAGTAATTTTTTTTTATTAGATTTTTTACATTTGTTTTTTTTTAGTAGAGTAATGCGTATAATATTATATTATATTGAATTATGTGTATCTAGATTAAGAATTAAGAAGAGCGAGATTATCTTTCAATACAGGCTTGCCAGAATTGCTTACCAGAGGACACTAGCCAAAATTATGTTTATGTCTATGTGTTTAGTGACCCTGCCTACTGAGGTAGAGGTCCCGGGTTCGAATCCCGGGACGTACAATCATTTATATGATGAATATGAATGTATATTTCCGAGTCATGGATGTTTATATGTATTTATGTATGTTTAAGTAAGTATATTGTATTAACAATATCGTTGTCTTGCAACCATAGTACAGGCTATGCCTAGTTTGGGGCAAGATAATTTGTGTAAGTGTGTCAATATATTATTAAATATTGTAAATAAATATGTTTTTGATTTGGGTTTGAATATTATTTCAATTACTTAAAATGCAAAATTATTAGTATAACATTTAAAAAGGTACCTATAATCTAACATGTAGGCATGCATGAACCCCTCTTATGTGAGACCTCCTCCAGACTTTCTACTCCTCTCTATCTATGGCAACTGTCTTCCAGTTTTTACCAGCTATTTCTATTATATTGCCATCTCAACGAGCTACCGGTCTACCTTTCTTTCTTACACCAGCAGGGCCCCGATTTAATAATATAAATACACAGTTTAAGTAACATTAAAGATAATTTATTGATTTAGGCGTTATTTTGCGGAAATCAATCAAATCAAATGTTGTGAGTGTTAATTCCGCCACGATTCGTCTTCAATCAATACGACACGTGTATCGCCTCTACACGAGGCATCCTCAGGAGATGTTGACTCCCCAAATTCAGGCATGAGAAGGAAAGGGAATACTTTGATTCGCGCACGTTACTAGTTACTACCAGAGTTAGCATATAATCTCCTCCCAGTCTGATTACGTCCTGCTATCCGTTGAAACTTGGTTCCCCCTTCAGAAGTTGCATAAGCTGAAGTCTTTCTCAGATTTTAGAGTTATAATTTCTGTCGTGTAATAATAAAACTCGTGGGTAAACAATTAAAATGTCAGGGTTTCGTTTTCGATTATTTCCTCCTTCAAAAATTAATCCATCGTAACGAAATTTCGGAATAATAAAAAAAAAAATAGGTATTAATATTGACACACTTTTACACAAATTATCTTGCCCCAAACTAGGCATAGCCTGTACTATGGGTACAAGACAACGATATATAAATACATATAAACATCCATGACTCGGAAACAAACATCCATATTCATCAAATAAATGATTGCACCTATCAGGATTCGAAGCCAGGACTTATAGCTTAGTAGTCAGAGTCACTAACCATTCGGCTATATGGGTCGTCAAATCGTCGGAATCTAAATTGAAAGGCAATATTTGTAATCTAGGCTTCTGCTTGCGGCTTATATTTAAACCGTTTTAAACAGTTTCTGTTGTATGTACTCTAACACTAATAAATACAAAAAAAAAAGCAAAACAGAGAGACAGAGAATATTTTTTACATTGATCTTTTATTAAAAAATATTCAAAGGTTCAAAAGAAAAATAAAAATCGAAAACTTTTGTCGGTACTGTATGCATCCTCTCAGCGCCTTAATAATATTTCTAATGGCAAAGTACAGATTGTGGTGTTTACTTTGTTACTTCTTATATGCGTTTTATAAATTGTTTTTAAGTCTTTGCCCAAGCAATTTCATCCGTACTGACTACTTTTCTAGGACTTTTCGTTTCTTTTTTGTTTTTTTTTAAGTACTTATGAAAAACTTTAAGAAAGTTACTTAACTATAATAATTTAATATTATAATTGTAAGAAAGTTCCGAGACAACTGACCGATAAGCAAAGAGAAGAAACTCCCATAGGCCCAGAACCCTTCTGTGGTGACGGGAAGTCTCTTATCTGTAGATAGATTCTTAAGAAAACAAGAAAACTTGAAAATATGTTAACACGTGGTCTATCCTCCAATTCAACGTGACATAAGACTTCTACTTTATTCATCTTTAGTAAATAAATAAAACAAGCCAGTAGAAGAACCAGAAGATTCACCTTTAATTTAATAACTGCAATATGCCGATTTTAACTAAACAATTTACCTGAAAAATATATATAATATAAAAATATATAGTATACTTAAACTACGCGAAATTTGAAATACGAATTAGGTACGTACTTCAATTTAATTTTTTTTCTTCTTCGCGTTACTAATCCTTCTATTATATCTGAAAATATTTTTTTGTTTCCATGCCCATTACTAGAACAGGCATAAGATTTAAAGCTATACAGCCAAGATTTTCGTGTTGAGGACATTGCGAATAATTATAGGTATAGGTATCTCTGGACACTAATTTACTAAACAAAAGTGGATTAATATATATATATATATAATGGAGAATTCTTTATAGTTTCTATCGTTTCCAGTCTTCCATTACACGATTTCATCTATTGTTAAAAAATTATAACAGTTAATTACTCAATAATTACTTAATTTAACTATTAATACGATTAATTACAAGTAACTAGCTGTAGTACAAGTAATATAGCCATATGATTATATTTCTTGTTCCGTAGCTCAAAAACATGTTACCTGTATAGGTAGGTAATCTTTTCTAAAATAATATTTTTTTTAGATTGTCTTCCGTACAATAATTGTTTCTGCATTTTGCTTTTTTCTCATATCAACTTGTTATCAGTTGATCGATGATAAAATTTATAAAGGTTCATTATTAATGATTAGTTATTTTCCTTGAATGAATCACACAATGTTTATTATTTATTTCGTACAGACTTAAAGCGACTTGGCTAATGCAGCAAAAAATACATAAGCCATGTTTGGGCTATTTTACGCAAGCAAACTAGGTACGCATTTTTGCGTCTAACGGTTTGGTGTTACAAGACGCAAAAAGGCAAGTCAACCTCTCAAAAGTAGAATATTTCAAATTCAACTTTCGAAATACAATATCGCTTACCTTATACTTTATCGCATACGTCCACAGATAAACATCGGTAAAATACACACACAATACAGCACTGGCACAATCACTGAACGACGTGAAAAAAACAATTGTTTTAAAATTCTTTTTTTAAATTTCGCGCGCTGACTGAAGCCTTCGGGTTGCGAGCGCTAACCGCGACTGACTGGCGCTGCGCAAGCGACCGTCAACGGATCTAATTTTATCACGACGAGTAATACGAGATAAAGCTGTTCTTTATTGAGGAACATTCATATTTTTTGTTTGTTTTTAGAGTGATATAAACGGCTAGCCTTTCAGTGGAGAACTAAGCTATATTATCAGCTGTCTTGTAGACTCGATAAATGGTAGATTATGATCCACGATGAATTACATATTTATTATCGACTTGAAGTTTAAACTTTAAATTTAAATTATTAAATTGGCATTATTGAATAATCTTCTTTGCATTATAAGCTTAAAGCAACGGTTAGGCAGTCTTCAAAAGCTTACGCACTGCCAATGTGTTGATAAGGGTTTATTTTAATAATGTTTCAGTGTATAGGACTAAGGACTCGAAAGGCACTTTTGCCTATCGGTATATAATATTATAATGAAAAGTGCTTTTGTATAATAAATGGCAAACTAGAGTAGTTATTATGATTTCATTTCACTTGCCCGGTCGAGCGAAACTTAATGAAAGTAAATAAACAGATTATTTATGTTTACTGTCAGAGACAAGATTAATCCATGAACAAATACTGCGGTACCAATGTGTTTCCGGTTTTCCGAATTCAAATCTTTATTTATTCAAGTATTTTTTTACACTTTTACGGTGAAGGAGAATATTGCGGAATAAGACTTTCAGCTCGTCTATACTAGCATATATTCTATGTTCCCTTGTGTTTTAGACTTAATAATTAATGTTTCTATTAATTTTTGATTACTGCCGCCCACACAGCACCCCAAAAGACTTACAGGAGCGTTACCGGACTTTTAAGAAGGTAAACGCACCATGACCCATGTAGTATCACTATGAAAAGAGAATACTAAAATGTTTTATACTAGGTACATCCAGGTTACTGAATATCAGATCACCAGGGTTGCGATTGAATGTAAAATCAGCCGCTAAAGAATTATTGCTCCATTCGAAATCTTGATAAATTAAAAACTGCTTTACGTTATATTGGGTAATGGATAACTAGTAGCTTTATAAATATATTAAGTAGGTACTTTATGTTGCCTGTTATTGTTCTGATTATTTTAAGTTACCTTCCTGTATTGAAATTTATAATTGGAATATTACAGACAATATTATTATGTTCAAAGTTTTCCATAACAACAATAATAATATACGAACGTAATAATGCACCAAAATAAAACAGACACGTTGACAAGGTGAGTCGAAGTTTTGACGTGGCTTGATACACACGGCTGGTAAGGACTGCGAGCTTTTTTTATCATATTTGACATCGAATTCGCTATTTTTTAATGAAAGTGAAAGAATTGTTTATATCATTTGGATTACAAATACCATATTGATTTTCAAAATATCTCCAGGAATGTCAAAAGGCAAAATAAGCAGCGCCCTTATAGGACCACTTATTTGTCCGTCCAAGATATTTTATTCTAAAACTTATGACCCAATTGGAACGATAATGACTATCATGGTATTTACTTAAATAAGTTTCGTCACCACTTGAATTGTCTCTTTTATAATAGTCAAGAAGCTAGAAATTTGAGCACTTATGGCAAAACATGCATGTTTTATTTCCCAAGACATTTTTAAGCGTTTTTAAAAACTTAATACCATCCGTCAAATAACGTTTGTTTTGATAAATATTAAATTTTGATATACGTAAGTTTAAATAAACCTAAATGACATATTTGACCTTTTAACGTATGCTCAGTTATCAAATTCTTATTAGGAAAAGTATTATTTGTATGTGTTCTTTGTCAAAGCATAATATGGCAATAAAATGAAGCGTTAGCTGTCTCTCGAACTTTGACTTTTCACCATTTGATGAACAGAGTCAAAGCACTTTAAAATAAAATAATTATAGTGTATTTTGAAGTAAAACTTCTTTAGGCGCGACTTCTTGTAACGTTCAGTAAAAAAGTCAATTGAAACAATTTTTTAAGCCGTTATAATTTTATAGTTTAAAAAAACATTTCAATGTGCTCAGTAATATATTTTGAAAATCTCCAAGTGTATAATTTGCTTATTTATTACTACTTTTGTAATAAATAATATAATATAAGTTATCAGAATTTTACTGACATTAGCGACATTCGTTAATTTGTTTTTGGTTTCTTCGTCCATTATCAGGATGAGATAGATGTGCTAATATAACCTTCAATTTCTTAGTATCGATTTTTATATTCCATGGGTGAATATTTTAAAATGTGCGAATAGTATTAATGAATTGTAAATAGAATATAAAATGAAAATAATAATCAGTCAAATAAAATGGTGGAATCCCAGGAATATTTTACTCGTTCATCAATAAATAAGCATAAAAGAGAAAATCAAGAACCTGATAATGACCTCACCTGTAAAAAGTTTTAAAGTTTTAAGTTTCTTTGTAAAAGATATAAAATCTCACTTGATTAAATAATATTATTTATTATAAATTCATTCTTTTATTTGAGGTAGAGAAAATGCCAACTTTGCTCAAAAGATGACGTTAGCGTTTCCGAGAAAAAAATAGCAAAAAATCTAACAAGGCTCCTCAGTAATACGTGAGTGCTTATTTGATAACAAGGCTTTATTTAATGTAAGATATTAATGTTATTATTATTAAGTCTTACTTCAATCGCGCCTAAAGATTTTACGCACACACTTTTTTTTACTAAGGGTGATTCCTGCTGTTGCAAATTCATATTTTAATATTTTAGGTTTGGTAGCCAAACTATAAAGTGCCATGCACGCATAAAATAGTACAGCATAGGATATCCATGTCTTCTTGTCTTCCAGAATATTTAAAAGTATTTAAATAACATTTATGGTTCCCATCCCAAAAGTAATAACACTAGTTATGCATAGCTCTTATCAGTTGTTAGTAGTTATGAAACGGAAAACTTTAATTACTAATAATTATTAATACCCCTAATGTGTAACTCATTAGATATTGGACGAATGCAGCGGCTGTGTGACGCAGGCGTGAGTCACCTTACCTTTCAAAGTATGAGTCTATAACCTCATAGCAGTGCGCAGCGTACCAAATCTTTGAAATGTATAAAAAAGTCGTGCAAACTTTTAAGTGTGAGGTGAATGCACTCTGGTAAGTCTATCTACCGTTTACCCCAACCACGATCTTGAACAATTGTGCAATCTGCAACCTCTATAACTGATGTATTTCTGTTTACTAACTATTAAAATTATGACAAAATGAGTTCGTGACGTGTTTTAAGATATTTTCTTAGTTAGTTAAGATTTCTGTAAGCATGTTGGGCACTATTGAGATGAGGAAAAAGCACAGAACTACCGTTACGGTTACGCGAAAGAGATTAAAGTACCTTTATGAGAGAGCAGACAACATAAAAAAATTGCCAATGAACGCTAGATGTACTAAAATCTCTTTGGCGTCACGCTATTTATGCAGGAATTTGAAAATTGAATCATAATAATTTGTATCTTATTTTAAATTAAAAGTGCTTAATAAAATATAAGTATCAGTTTTTGAATAGGATGATAGTGATAGGAGATAGGTATTATATGATGACATTAAAATGATATCATCATGAGATTTTTTTTATGTGAAAATTGTTGCAATTATAGAAATTGATGAAGGTAACATATTCAAATTCAAATATTTTTATTCAAAATAGGATTTAAAATCACTTATTGAACGTCAAAATCTACCACCCATTCAAAAGAGACTACCTCAGACCTGAGAAGAATGGGCGCAAGAAACTCAGCGGGCTTTTTTATTTTTTATATAAAATATTGATTACAATGTGATATCGTACAATAAACATTTATTATTAAAAAGCCTGAGGGTGTTCGCTTTATTCCCAGTCCGTGGTGTCATTAAGAAAATTGTTAATGCTATAGTAACCTTTCCCACACAAACGTTTTTTAACAATTCTTTTAAATTTCTTAACACATTTGTTTTGTACATTTTCTGGGATCATATTGTAGAAGCATATACATCGCCCAACAAAAGACTTACTAACTCGACCCAACCGAGTAGTAGGCATAACAAGTTTATGTTTGTTCCTCGTGTTAACATGATGAATGTCACAGTCTCTAGAAAATTCCTCAATGTGCTTATGAACATACAGAACATTATCAAAAATACATTGAGAAGCAACAGTCAAAATGTTTATTTCTTTAAATTTTTCTCTTAATGATTCTTTAGGACCTAGGTTATAAATCGCGCGAATAGCCCTGTTCTGCAGCACAAAGATGGTATTTATATCGGCCGCACTGCCCCATAACAATATACCATAGGACATAATGCTATGAAAATAACTAAAGTATACTAATCTCGCCATATCTATGTCAGTTAACCGTCTAATTTTCTTAACCGCATATGCTGCAGAACTAAGCCTATTCGCCAATCCTTCAATATGGGGGCCCCACTGCAATTTAGAATCAAGAGTAATGCCAAGAAATACTGCAGATTCCACTGGTTTTACCACCTCTCCATTTAATAAAATATTCGCATCTACATTTTTGACATTTGGCGCGGTGAATTTAATATATTTGGTTTTATGACTATTTAACAATAAGTTATTGGCGCTAAACCAGTACACGATGTCTTAACAAGCACACAAGATAAGGAAAGCGAAGCGATCACTAGTAATATATATATATTTAAGCAGCTGTTTACATTAGCGAATTTGAAATGATTAATCTCTGAGACTTTCTTTTAAATCGCTTGGCTAATTTTCTTAACCGCATATGCTGCAGAACTAAGCCTATTCGCCAATCCTTCAATATGGGGGCCCCACTGCAATTTAGAATCAAGAGTAAGGCCAAAAAATACTGCAGATTCCACTGGTTTTACCACCTCTCCATTTAATAAAATATTCGCATCTACATTTTTGACATTTGGCGCGGTGAATTTAATATATTTGGTTTTATGACTATTTAACAATAAGTTATTGGCGCTAAACCAGTACACGATGTCTTAACAAGCACACAAGATAAGGAAAGCGAAGCGATCACTAGTAATATATATATATTTAAGCAGCTGTTTACATTAGCGAATTTGAAATGATTAATCTCTGAGACTTTCTTTTAAATCTCTTGGCACGTGTTGGTGTTTCATCTTATGCAGTGTTGGCAAGGCGTACAATTTTAAGTTGTCATTTGTTAACATCGCATCCTGTATAAAGGTAATCAGTTTGCTGTAAGAAAAAAAAGTATTTTGGGCATATAAATGCACAGTTTTAGATAATGCACATATTTATAATTTTACTAGCTGACCTGAAACGTTGTATTGCCGATATTAAAATCGCGATACAAAAGTAACTATTGATCATAGATGGGTGAAAATTTGAAGTTGTATGTATTTTTTAATGCTGACTCATAATCCAACTTAATTATTACTACTACTACTACTAAAATTTAAAAATATAAATAAAAAAAAAATGAAAAAAAAAAAGTCGTGTGGACCACCCTTAACATTTAGGGGGATGAAAAATAGATGTTGTCCGATTCTCAGACCTACCCAATATGCACTCAAAATTTCATGAGAATCGGTCAAGCCGTTTCGGAGGAGTTCAATGTTTAACACCATGACACGAGAATTTTATATCTTAGAGAATTAATATTAAATTAACTAACATACCTTTACAAAAATTGGCAGTAGTAAAATTATTATTAAAAAAACAATACTTACAACAACATGTTTTTAAAAAGAAGCGGTGTGTGCCTCAGACCTATTTATTATAAAAAAAACCGTGGAGTGCTTTATTATTATTATTTGAAAGGGGTAGGTATTTGGCTAGTTTTAATGAGTCCTACTGTCCTAGTAACACCGCGTCCAGAATGGAACTATTGTGTTTGCCACTCATACTTATAGCTCGTCGTCAAGCCCTGCGTGCTTGATGTCATTTGCTACATTAATATAATTTATTGAGAGATATTGGTAAATGTAGAGTCATTTTGAAAATGTCTAAAAATGTACCCCATGCTTTTTTACAATAAAATATTAGAAAAAAAATACTAAAAGCTTTTAAGAATTGCTAATTAAAATTTATTGAAGACTAGCCCGACAGACGTTGTTCTGTATATAATAAATAAAATAATGTTTTTATATGAATTTGTCAATAATATATAATAACATCAAAAATTACTTCGTAAAATATGCACCCTGCTGTCGTAATGAAATTGTTTCACAGCAGAACTGTCAAACCGTGTTGCTAGGATTACATATGATTTCAACCGCTATGAAAGATATTCCTACCACCATATATATATATATATATAATATGTTCTCCTGGTGTCTATATAGTAATGCGTCGTGCGCTTGGAGTCAGAATATATTAAGGTATACTCGCGCCATACTTAAGACAATCTCTTCTTTAACTATGATCGCCTGGTACCAAAACATTGTATTATGCTTCCTATCTCATTATCTCCCATGTTAAATATAATGAATTGATGTGACTGTCGCTTTTTCGTTTCATCGACTTTCAAATCACAACGATGATAAAGAAGTTGTCACTTCAATAGTATGCATATTTCTGTCTCATTCTTTGCTGGCTTCATCCTACACGTTTTTGTATTTCTGTCTCTTACCTGTCGTTTTTTCCGTGGCATCATAACGATCCTAAAGAAGTTTCACTTCAAAAAATGATATAATATTCAAATTCAAATTCTAGCACTCCTTATATTCCTTATTGTTTTTTTTCTATTTTTGTGTGAAAATCTTAATGCAGTTTACAGAATACATCTATTTAGCAAGTTTCAACAGTTTGGTTCTTATAGTTTCGGAAAAAAGTGGCTGTGACATACGGACGGACAGACAGACACACATGAAAAATCTGTAAGGCTTCCGTTTTTTGCCATATGGCTACGGAACCCTAAAAATGGAATTCATAAGAAGGCAGGCCCTTAAAATTGATTATTGAGCTTGTACGATTAATGAAGATGGGAAAAAGAACTGGACCATCGTCGGAAAGAATAGTGATGTAAATGAGTTCGCAAATAAGTAAACAGTAAATCAGGTCATGGATATGTCCAGGTTGGATTCTCTCAGAGCACTAGGGACAAACTTCATATGGAAGCAAGGAAGAAGTCCTACGACCAAATTGGCCTTATCACAGAAACGTCCTCACTTGTCATTGACCTCTTGCGTCACAGAATAGAGAGGAATAATACAGATATTTAACACAGTCAACAAATTTTAATGAATTAGCTACTTTAGCCGGCAAGAAATAAAATTCATTTTACGTCGTGCTCAGTTCGTAGCTACACTAGACTTAGACATTGATAAATTGGTTTACGCACACTACGATCTACTCTTACTTACTGGATAACTGAGGACCGCCGCACATGAGTAAATAACGGTATAGTTACTCATGTGCAAACAGTTTTTTCATACGAGAGGAGGATGGGCAAAAATGTATGAATATTGGTCTACCTTTCCAACACTAACGCCCTCTGTGGAAATGAGAAGCTTATAAGTCCACACTCAAATTATGGTTATCGTTTATGTCTAAAAGCATGGGAGTTTTTCTTATATTCTTTGACAAAAGGTCTCGACTGTATGATGTTCAGAGTTATTTAATAACGGCGCTGTCGGAAAACAGAACGGCTGCACACAACAGTTAACTCTCGTCTATTTTTTTCCATTTTAATAATAAAAAGGAAAGCCAATAAATAATTAACGCGCACAGTTTGAAGAGTAGAACTCAATAGTCCGTTTCAGCCCAGTTTACGTCTTAAACCCAAGGACTTACAGCGATATTTCCATAGAACGAAATTAAGTACTTAAAAATAAGCTTTTCACTGATATACAGGGTGGACCAAAAGTCCGTTTACATTTGAATCGGTTGCCGCGTCTAGCAGCGGCGGCGGAGGGTGGTGGAAGGGTTACGCATTGCAAGAACGGCCAATGGGAATTTAGTACCATGGCGTCGTTTAGCGGTAGTCAACGTGCATTTTGTGTACGCGAGTACTATCGAAACAACGATTCTGCGACCTAAGCTCAACCAAAGTTTTGCAATCATTACAATCTACGACACAAAAATCAAGCTCCATCAGGTGTGTTAATTAAAAAATGGGTGCTCAAGTTTGAGAAGACGGGATCAACAATGGATTTACGTCGATCTGGCCGGCCTAGAACGTCGAGGGACCCCGAAAACGTGGAGCGAGTAAAATCGTCTGTTCGTGACCAACCTGGACTATCAACTCGAAAGCAGTCTGCTGTCCTTAACGTGCCAAGATAATGATGTATTAAACGGCATTCTCAAGAAAGATTTAAGTCAACATTCCTATAAAATCCAAATGGTGCAGGAATTAAGGCCTCAGGACCATGCTACTAGGTTGCAGTTTGCGAACGAAATGGTAGAGCGATTCACCAGTTTTACAAACATTTTTTTCTCAACAAGGCACACTTCCACCTAAATGGGCATCTTAATAGATAAAATTGTCGTTATTGGAGTGACACTATGTCATGGTATCAAAAACCCCTGCATTCCAGCCAACCAACCCAGTAACTCTTGACGAATTAAAGGATCGTATTCGCACAGAAATCCAAAACATCTCAACAGAAACATGTAAAGCTGTCATCGAAAATTTCCGCTCTAGATTGCAGCAATGCCAGAATAATGAAGGATTGCATATGGATGATGTGATTTTTAAGAAATAAATTCCCTCTTTGTTTACTATTGAAAACAATAAACCATTTTAATCTACTGTAATTAGTTTTTTTTAAATCATCATTCCAATTATAAACGGACTTTTGGTCCACCCTGTAGATTTAATTACTGTTGAGCAGGTAGACCACATTGCCCATTCTTTTTTCTTTATTTTTATGGAATAGTAGGACAAACGAGCGTACGGGTCACCTGGTGTTAAGTGATCACTGCCGCCCACACTCTCCTGCAACACCAGAGGAATCACAAGAGCGTTGCCGGCCTTTAAGGAAGGTGTACGCGCTTTTCTTGAAGGTACCCATGTCGTATCGTCCCGGAAACACCGCACAAGGAAGCTCATTCCACAGCTTCGTGGTACGAGGAAGAAAGCTCCTTGAAAACCGCACTGTGGAGGACCGCCACACATCCAGATGGTAGGGATGATATCGTAACTTGTGGCGTGTCGTGCGAAGGTGAAATGAAGGAAGGAAGAAGAAGGAAGGAAAGGAATCAGGTTGAACAGCTCTTCGGTACACTCCCCGTGATAAATGCGGTAGAAGACACATAATGAAGCGATGTCTCTACGCAACGCCAAGTGATCCAGCCGTTCACAGAGTACTGGGTCCCCGACAATTCGAGCTGCTCTGCGTTGCACGCGGTCAAATGGATCGAGCTGATACTGGGGTGCGCCAGACAAAATTGGTCCTTGGCTTTGGTAGTATGAAGTGGTCATTATTGCGTCTATGTTGTATTTGTTTATTTTTTGTAAATGTAAATTCTGAATGTATTTGTTTGTCTATAATTTTTCCGCTTAATAATAGTAAAAATATGTTCCAACTAAGGACTGGAATAAAAACGGTACGCTGTAACACTTACGGTACTTGTGTCGCCTAAAATTATCACAATGAAAGATTAAAACAGAAATCTTTAATCGCACTGAGTAATCTATGCTGTTGGCCAAAAGCTAACATTGGTTTTATGTCAATGAAATGTGTCACTGGTGCTGCACTACAAGAAACATAATTTTCAAATGTATTTACATCTAATTGGGTTTCGTTGCCAAATATTTTAAATGGCTCGTTGTTTTGGAGCGAATCTATTTGTTGCTATTTATAATTCGCTTTAAAAAGCAACTGCGACTGGTATACAGTTTTTTGTTGAAATCATCTTTTTAGGTCCTACCGGCTGCCTATTTGATGCTATGGAACTGAGCCACAGACAAGAGCGCATACCTTTTCTTATGAAAGTGAAGGACAAACACCATATTCTGATGGTTTGATGACCGCGGCACATTCTCACTTCTAACACCATAGTCACAAGAGCTTAGCTTACTAAAAATTGGGTGCAGTTGCCCCACATGACTCTATCTAACAAAAATATTGCAAAATCTTAATCTCATATAAAATAGTTTTAAGAAACAACAATTTTTATAAGCACTGCATGCTCAGTCACATCTTTAGGTATGCGAAGTCGCAGGTTTTTGTTTTTTTTTCTCTTTTTATTGAGAGGAGGAAAATACATTTACGCATTGAAGACGCCGAAGCGGGGCCCATATGTCGGGATCGGGTGTAAACACCCAACTAAAAACCTCCTCTGTGCTGATAGCCCTAAAGGCTTTTACAGCGAAGCCGGGCGGGGGCCTTGGTGCCCGAAAAATGAAGTCGCAGGTATGATCTTTTTTGTTATAGTCTGATATATATATACATATGATAAGATTGTTTATCGAATCTTTGCCGTTTGTGATTTGCATCATTGTGTAGCTACCTACAGTTCTAGAGGAGGCCTAAGTATACCCAAAGTGGGGTTCCAATTAGATAACTTTTATATTATACGCGTAGTTTTAAGATTATAATACATTATATATATATATGTATTCGAAGATTGTTGGAATCAATAAAAGGCGTATTATTATTATTACCTACAGTTAGGTAAAGCCTTAGTGCTTAGGGTAAACCCTAATCAGAGTTGCGACGTGTTTGTTAGCTAGTGATGTTATCAATCGTTGCTAGGAAACGAGAAGACAACAAACATTACAAAAAGTTGTTTTTGCGTTATTCGTGTTGTTCTTGGTAGTTGTATTACAGCTTCTTAGTACAAGTTATTACTGAAAACATGGACCTTAACATCATGGATAAATTACGAATACTAGGAATAGATGTAGAATTGCGGCCACAAATAAAGATGAAGCCGATGTGTAGATACTATTTTGTAACATCGACCAACCCCGGTGAACAATTCTTTGTTTTCGCCTCAATAGCTGCATGGCTTATTAGAAAAACTGGCAAAAATTTTGATCAGCCAAACGAAGAGGATGATCCAAACACAATTATTGCAATGATTGTGGATATATTGAGGGAAAAAGATATTGCAGTAGACTTTTCTTCACATAAGTTAAAACAAGGCTATGGAGACGAAGTCTGTTATATTTTAAATGTTTTAGCGGACGAAGCATTGAAATTTGATAATTTTGAATGGCAGAAACCAATTGTAGACATACGTGATACGGAAGAATCTGTAGAAGACACCGACCAGATAATAGATGAAACTGAAATAACACTGGATAAAGTTGAAGACGAAATGGCTATTTATTCCGAAGAATCGGAAGGAGAGCAATACAATGAGAATGATGAAAAGGATTCTAGTCTAGTAAATAAGATTCATGATTGGGAGGCGTGGAAATTGGAACTAGAGAGGGTTGCTCCAGCATTAAGATTAAAAATAAGTGCAGATGGCCGTGATTGGCGTGCTAGACATAGCCAAATGAAGTCTTACAGAGACGAACTACTTGAAAGATTTAAAACAACTGGATCGCAATTGAATAAAGTCCACAGTAATATCAGTTCTACAATGGATAAGATTAACGCTAGAGAGAATATACTGAATGAACAGTTTCAGTCAAAAGTACGAGAATATGGAACTTTACTAGACGAATTAAATAAAGTCACAAATGAGTATAAAGAGGTGAGTGTTGGTGTTACCGAGAGACAGGAAATGTTAAATGAACTCACTTTGAAAGTTGAGAATATAAAACAACGAACTGAATCGAAAGGATCTTCGATGAACGATAATGCCCCATTAATAACAGCTAAGAAAGCAGTGGAAACGTTGAAGAAGGATATTCAAGAGCTTGATTTTCAAATTGTCATACTTCTATGGATGTTAATATCACGAGAGAATCCGAAAAGTAACAGCTTTTACACGAATGCAGAGTCTAAAATGATAACTAACGAACTTTACTAAGATTTTACTTTTTGAAACTTCCATGAGATACTGCGAATTACTTTCGTAGTGTCAAATGCTATGTTGTATGCTATGTTATGATAGATAGGCCTTTGTCCAGCAGTGGACGTCTTCCGGCTGAAATGCTGATGTATGTAGATCTTGTAGAAGGTACTATACAATGGATGATACTGATCGCGGTTTGTTGCATTTTTTTGTCCATTTCTCAATATAATAATGAAGAATTACTTCATAAAATAAATATGGCGGGTATTTTATGATCCATTATAAATAAAAGGAAGACATAAAATGCAAATATTTTATTTAAAAAAAGTAAATTACAACACCTTTTTGATACAACAATAATTATAAATATTTTATTTGAGTACAAGTGATAAGCTTTGGTAAAGAAAATTATCAATTAATAATAATTATTATGAAAACTATAATTGACTTTGGTTTAAAAGGAACTCATATTCAATAAACAAAAACACTACGCAAAAACAATAATAATATTATGACGAACAGGCGATTCATTAAAATTAAGACTTATAATTATTAAACTCTAAATAAAAATACTGCGAGGAAGACAAAATATTATCTGTGACAATGATATAAATAAAAATTCTGTTCACAGAATTAGAAATCTGTAAATAAAAATTAAAGTGTTTGTTTTTAATATCAAAATAATAGTTTTTACTAAACAAATATCACTGTTGATACGATTCGATTGTGTATTCAATTGAAATAGTCCTATTTGGACAGGTCTGCCACTGACATTGATTTATTTTACTTATATTACTGACCAGTGCGGGGCTCCTTTGCACAGGATGCCGGCTAGATTATGGGTACCACAACGGCGCCTATTTCTTCCGTGAAGCAGAAATATGTAAGCATTATTGTTTCGGTCTGAAGGACGCCGTGGCTAGTAAAATAACTGGGCAAAAGAGACTTAACATCTTATGTCTCAAGGAGACGAGCGCAATTGTAGTGCCGCTCAGAATTTTTGGGTCTTTCAAGAATCCTGATCAGCATTGTAATGGGCAGGGCGTATCAATTTCCATCAGCTGAACGTCCTGCTAGTCTCATCCCTTATTTTCATTAAAAAAACACAATACTTACAACAAAATGTTTTTAAAAAAAGGTCGTCTCGTCCCTAATTTCCATGAAAAAAAATCTTGTACGTGGAAGGAATTTTTTTAGGACACTAAGGGACGCCCTTACTGTCATAAAAAAATAAAGTTAAGCAAATAAGGATATAAGGGACAGATTATCACCTCAATGAAAATACGAGGGTGAAATTGCAAGTTTTGATCACTTCAAATCGAATATCAGGATTTCTTAACTCATTTTACCCACGGGCTTTGTTGCGCTTTACAACAGCTGCGAGCCCTGTACCACAAAACAGATAATTTAGCGACTGTCGCTATCCCAGACGTTTCATAATATTTATCAACTCTAGGCGAACAGACTATAGAGGTTGTACTTTAATAATGTAATTTGTATTTAAACAAAACACTTTTAAAGGATTAAAACGCGTGTTATTGTAACTGTTTTAATCATATAAAAGTGTTTTATTTAAATGTGTAACACTCGCGTTAATCAAAGAAAATACCATGTAATTTGTAATTTAAAGCTTCTTTCGTGTATAAGAATGATTTACATCTGACTAGTAGGTCCAGAGATTAGCACTTAAAAATAAACGAACAACTCTTAAAATTAAATATTGTACAATATTATATTATTAAATAAACAACAGAATCTCAAGTTCCTTAAGACTAGCATATATTAAAAAAAAAATTGATTCTAAAATTTTGGTGAATCATACATTGATTGCATTCAATGCATCAGAGCTCATTGCGTCTGTTATGTTTAAAAAAAAACACTAATTGAAACCCATATAATTATTAATTATTACACATTTTTAAAAATGATTTTATTTTGTCGGTCATTGTCGGCCAATTAGTAGCATTTCTGGAAAATAATAATATTATATCGAACATACAACATGGTTTCAGACCAAATAGAAGTACAACAACAGCGCTTACTTCTTTTACTAATGATGTTAATACTTATTTAAATGAAAAACAATTGGTGGTAGCTATTTTTATAGATTTTAAAAAGGCTTTTGACACGCTGGAGCACGACGCCTTATTGCAGTCTATGGATGAATGCGGTATACGAGGGCCTATTAAAATCTGGTTCCAAAACTATTTCAAAAACAGGCTACTTAAAGTAAATGTCCTTGGAGCAGAGACTGATCCAGGTACAGTATTAAATGGTGTTCCAACTGGCTCCATATTTGGTCCGATAGGATATAGTATTCATGTGAACAGTATGAGCAAAGTTATAAAAAATTGTAAAGCATATATGTATGCTGATGACACATGTTTATTGTATAGTAGTAGAGACCCAAATCTTATTCAAATCATATTGCAACAAGATTTTAATAATATTAATAAATGGGCACATGACAATGGAATTATTATTAATATGGAAAAGACAAAATGTATGCCTATATTCTCACCATATAGTCAATATAAAGATATTAAAATTAAAATAATAGGACATAGTTACTCTTGCTTGCATAGTTCCTCACAAATATGTCAATGTAGTCAGTTGGAACAGGTAACGTCGTATAAATATCTAGGGCTCATTGTTGATAAAAATTTCTCATGGAATGCACATGTTAACTCAGTATGTTCGAAACTCCGCACAGTATTTGGTAAAATTTATCACTTAAAGTCATCGGTGGGTAAAAATATTTTGTACACCCTGTATCACTCTTTGGTCGAGGCAACAATTAGTTACGGATTGAGTAGCTATGGACTAACTTTTACTACGAATAAAAATAAAATCAAAACTTTGCAAATAAGAACATTAAAGCTCTTAGTGAACAGAAATGTAAAAAACAAACTTAACGGGAACTATGAACGCTTGTTTAAAATATGTAGTATTATTCCAATTGATAAAAAGGTAAAATTATTAACGTTAATCGAACAATATCGAGATATAAATAAATTTGTAGTACAGAGAGTGCATACCTACTCAACTCGGCTATCTAACAAAAACAAGCTAGTGGTACCTAAAATATGTAATTATTACGGTATGCGTAGCATGCAATGGGTAATACCTACATTAATAAATGAATTAACTACCCATATAGCGTCACAATTGTCGAATTGTAAAACAAAAAATCAGGTGAAAAACTTATTGCGAAAGTTCTACTTAGCACAATGTCCATAATAAATAGACTTAAGAAATAGTGGTAGGGACTTTTAAATTGTCACACACAAAAACATAATATTGATTTGATAATTTGCGAAACACGAGAATTACTGCCGACAAACTGCTGCGCAGTTTGGCAGAATAATATGTATACATCGTTTTATAATGTTGTATCAGAAATAAATGGTTAAAAAAAAAAAAAAAAATTTAAATGTGTGATGCTCCCGATAAATAAAATATGAAAATAAGCTCTCCCTATAATTGCTATTTGACCCTAACAATGGTCAGAGGGCAATAGAGAGGGCTATGCTCGGAGTTTCCCTGCGAGATCGAATCAGAAATGAGGAGATTCGTAGGAGAACCAAAGTAACCGACATAGAGCCCGCGCAGACAGAGAGCGGTCAGAGTTCTGCGTTCTAGTGACCGTTGACCGCCCAAGAGTTCCAACACACACAAGCGGCGTGCAAATTCTCGCGTTCTAGTTTCGTTTGGGTCTTTGCACATGCAACATGTCACTAGAAAGTTCGTCATCCGATGAAGAATTATTGATCTTGTGAAGCTCAGCAGCTTCTAAGAAGAAAAGGAAGTATTGGGTGCACCCAATTAACACAATGCGAGAAGAACAAGGCGAATTCAGTATTATTTTTCAGGATTTACCTAAAGATGAACAACGATTCTATGTTTATATTCGAATGTCGATTAATAAACTCCTTTCACTAACCAATTCAATCAACTTTTCCGTTATTCCAAACTCAGACATCGCGGCATTCCGGCGTTCTCTGTCTTGGTGGGAAAACAACTCTTGGAACGCGACGTTCCGCTTTGACCGCCGCGGTTAGTCTGCCCGCTGTGTGCGTTATTGTTATAGACTCAGTATATTCTAATGAACGCCGAACGCGGAACTCGGAACTCCTGACCGCTCCCTGTCTGCGCGGGCTCATAGTGATTGCGTGACTGAAGTGGCAGTGGGCAGGGCACATAGTGGGGCAGTAAAGTCCTCGAATGGCGACCACGTACCGGAAGACGCAGTGTAGGTAAGCCCCCCACAAGATGGACCGACGATTTTGTCAAGAACGCCGGAATACGTTGGATGAGGGCAGCGCAGGACCGATCGTCGTTGAAATCTTTGGTCTTTGTCCAGCAGTGGACGTCTTCCGGCTGATGATGATGATGATTTGACCCTAACAATAACAGTCCTTCCCAAATCGGCGGAGCTCCGGGGCACTAGATTTTTCAGATACACCAAAACCGAATATACCGTACAGCACCCTACTCCCTCACCAAATTTTGACCCTTATTTTGTTTATAAGATGGTTTATTTTGCATGGTCTTATAGCTTGGTTCAATAACTTTCTGATACATTCACTCAAATCATCCTAATTATAAGCAAGATCACAGAATGCTGCGCGAGAGTCAATATCACGCTGATCTGAGGAATATAGCGCGATCAGTTTCCAGGAACTGAAAGGTTTGACTCATACATTAACTAAACGATGTAGCCCAATTGTCGGCTAAGTGAAATTATCTTTATTCCACCTATTTATTTCTGCCGTGGAGAAGTAATGTGTAAACATTACTGTGTTTCGGCCTGAAGGGCGCCGTTGCTAGTGAAATTCCTGGGCAAATGAGACTTAACATCTTATGTCTCAAGGTGACGAGCGCAATTGTAGTAATCCGCGCTCGGAATTTTTGGGGTTTTCAAGAATCCTCAGCGGCCCTGCATTGTAATGGGTAAGACGTATGAATGACCATCAGCTGAACGTCCTGTGCGTCTCGTCCCTTAAAAAAAAATTGTTCATATTGCTTATTCAGAGATAATTTTAAATTGCCTCAATCAATAAGTTGCCTCTGTCTGGCAATCCATGGTAATAAAGTGCTCAAGCTTTTCTCTGAATATTTTAGTTATTTAACCCACGAGTTATTAAATTCTCGAGTTTTTTTCTATTTGTCCCTAAAATTGACTAATTCTTTGAATTTCTCTTCTATTATATTTCGTTATTACTCTATTTTTCACCAGTGGGATGCTCCTTTGCACAGGATGCCGGCTAGATTATGGGTTACCACAACGGCGCCTATTTCTGCCGTGAAGCAGTAATGTGTAAGCATTACTGTGTTTCGGTCTGAAGGGCGCCGGAACTAGTGATATTACTAGGCAAATGAGACTTAACATCTTATATCTCAAGGTGACGAGCGCAATTGTAGTGCTGCTCAGAATTTTTGGGTTTTTCAAGAATCCTGAGTAGCTGTAGTAGCTGAACATCCTGCTCGTCTCGTCCCTTATTGTCATAAAAAAAAAATTAAGGGCTCGAGATTTTATGTGCTTATTCCTATTTCACCTTAACGAGACATTGTAAGGGTAAGTTTCTATTGAAGTTTTCAAGCAGTTTCTGCAAATTCTAACTTAACCCTCACATCAGTATCCTGTGATGTTATCTAGAATGTCTATATATTATTGCTATTTGACGCTAACACTGACAATTTCATGTCATAGGCACTTATATACCACCATTTATTACGTTTCCCACCGCAATGTACTTTTTACATGATCTATTTAACTTGACCGAAGTGAGGTGGTTCGTTCGCAGTTTCTAAGGTGATGTTGTATTTCTTGTTCAAATCGGCCAGGAATTCTTGTTTTAGCAGCGCCAGACATCTGTAATAAAATATATATAATGAAAAAGATCCTTGTTTTAGGCTCAATCACGCCTTAACCACTGATCGTATCGCTATGAAACTACCAACATTTATGAAATGAATGAAATTTAACCTAGACGGTTTAAGGTTTATGATTTTTTATTGCATTTGTAATAAGGTGAATAAAATTTAATTTATTTCCTTTTAAAATTCTCCCAGCTAGGCAGTAAAAGTATATAATTTTTTTAAAGTTATTTTACTAAGACTATAAAACTAACTATTACTTATATTTTAAAGTATATTAAATAATTTATGTTTATATTAAAACATAGGTTATGATCTAAACAATTTATGAACGATGCGGGACTCGATCCCTCGGACGGAACCCGAGAGGTCTCGGGTTCGAGTCCCGCATCGTTCAGCAATTTTGGTTATAAATTTTATTTAATGGTTATTATGTCAATATTAAAAACTTGAAGTATAAGGTATAGGTTTAAAAGATTTGATATAAGTTTGAAATAGTAGTAATTACAGTATCGCGATTGACCACGAAGTATAATCCGGCTAAGTTTGGAACCGAGCAGTTGCTTGTAACGTAGTGGATTTCGGCTATCTCCATTCTTTACAAGATTTTAGCCGTCATCTGTCAATCTAACAATGACTGCACATTTCACACAATCGAGTTTATCGCTTTTTATAGTTTCGCTAGCCTGCTGTACTGTTCGACACCAAAGAGTATATAATGACGAGGCAACATTTCTTCGCATGACTGCAGCGCCGCGCACAGACTTCTTTCGTGAAATGGACTCTACAGACTTTTGTCATCAGTTGCATAAAACGTAGTTGATTTCGATTTCCTTTTTACATGATTATAGCTGTCATCTGTCAATGACTGCACGTTTAATTTTTCCTCATCATTATATCAGCCGGAAGACGTCCACTGCTGGACAAAGGCCTCCCCCAAAGATTTCAACGACGATCGGTCCTGCGCCTGTCCTCATCCAACGTATTCCGGCGATCTCGACCAGATCATCGGTTCATCTTGTGGGGGCCTACCAACACTACCTCTTCCGGTATGTGGTCGCCATTCGAGGATTTTACTGCCCCAACGGCCATCTGTCCGTCGAGCTATGTGCCCTGCCCACATCCACTGCAGTTTCGCAATCATCCGGGCTATATCAGTGACTTTGGTTCTTCCTCCTACGGACCTCCTCATTTCTGATTCGATCTCGCAGGGAAACTCTGGATATAGCCCTCTCTATTGCCCTCTCGGCGACCATTAGCTTCTCATCAGGCCCATAGTTTTCCACTAAATGTTCCTAGATGAATCCAAGATCTATCATTATACCTACTTATAAGTTACATTTTTAAATTGACAAATAAGCGAAACAGTGAAACGGCTCATTTCTAGAAATGCCTGGCTGCCTGATTTCTGGGTTCAAGCCTTTTAGTGAACCACGATAACGCAGTACGATTTTTCATCTTCACACATAATTTGAAATTCTTCGTAGGTGTGTGTATTTTTTGTCACGTAAAAGAAAGATGCTAAAGAGTTTCGCTTAAGCAATATAGATAACACTAGAGGGAATGGAACCTCTGTTTCCCAGATGAGAGGCAACGGCCTAAGGCTATTAGCCAGATCCACATCGATCAATCCAAAATGGATCGGCGATCCTGCGATCCGCGATCCAAGATCGTGGAGCGTGGATCGTACAATGCCGATCCAACAGCGATATTTTGTGATCCTGACTGTCTGCTCTAACACGCTCCTGCCGATCCATACTGAATCAGTTGAACTTTGTCTGGCTATGGAGACACATGTGCAACGACGTAGCAGCAACAAGCTATATTTTCCTTATATATTTACGACAAAAATTACGGAAACGAATAAGACAGTATTGGATTAAAACAATGTTTAAAAACCGGTTGGAATATGCGACTCGGCTTAACAAAGAGTTAATCGATGATGGAGCTGAAGCTAATTTGGAACGAATGACTGCAAATCAATTTGACTTATTGTGTTCACTAGCGAAGAACAAAATTAGAAAGAAAGATACAAAATATCGTGATGCCATTAGGATCCCATAAACATTTATTCTCCCTATAACGGGATATTAACCGGATACATTGCAAATTATCCATGTGACCAAAAAACCGACAACAAATGGATCGCATGCGGTGGGGAGCGCGCGATCCCCGCCGTGAGCACGGATCGCGCGGCACGTCCTCATCGCCTGCACATTTGGATCGCGCTCAAGCCGCGCGCGATCGGAGCTTGGTGGATCGTTCGGTGTGGATCCGGCTATTTAAACCCCTGCTTTACAGAATTGAACTTATTTCTTTTTTCTTCCAATAAAGGTTCGTCCACAATAGCGAGCATAAAAACGATTGTATACATTACCTTCTCCTATTGGAGTAGTGTATGATTAAGACATGAAAGAAAGAGAAAAAATTATTAACGCAATTCAAAGGAATATTGAGGGGTCACCTGAAAGTAATGATTTTTCACCTCTCGCAAACGTACAACTCCAGAAGTATTGGGCAAAACCGGTATAGATGCCGCAGTGGGATAGATGCCTCAATGTATTGGTTCATAAAGTATGCAGCTGGGTGTAAATAGCTGCTCTTTTATATTTAATTTATTTAAAAAATACTTGGGCATCTATCCCTATGATAAAGGATATATGCCCTGATTTTTCAAGGTTTATGTGCCCTTAAGGGTATCTATTCTTCCATACACCATATATGGTATCAGGGTACCTACATTTTTAGTAGTCTGTTATATGTATTTTATATATGGACTTTTTACTGATTGGAGCAGAACCAAGCCACGAAAATAGAAAAGACCGGAAGGAGTGCAAGCTCGAGAAGGTATGTTCTTGGACTGCAGAATAACTTTCGATGAAATGGACAAAAAAACCTGTGGGGGTAAACGAAATATCCCGACAATTTGGGATTACATCGTGAGCATTGTCATTTTCAGTTTTAGTGAAAACGACGATGACAACCTAGCTGATTTATGTGATAAAGAAAATGATAAGTTGAAAGTAAACCGAGCGTCACTAAATCTGCACTACTGTATGAAACCTGTACACCTTTTCAGAAAATTGGGTAGTGTTTTTCCTTTACATAATATTATTAAGAGCATCTATGCCGCACTGCAGGCATCTATCCTTCTTAGTATTTTCATGGTTGGGCAACTATCCATACTGGTAGGTATTCTCAAACAAAGTGTTCAACAAAACGCTAAATTCTGACAGGACAGAAAGATTAAAGTATTATTTTAAAATTAGAAGGCTATTTCATAAAGTGGGTTATCTATCCTGGTTTTACCCTAACGAGATTATTTTCCTTTAAGTTGGGAGCACTTCGTGTACAGAAATACGTTTTCTAGAGAAATACAGTGTGACAATGAAGAATGTTAATGGGCATCGAAATCCATTAAAACTTTGTCACAAAATCTATATGTATATAAATACACTGGTGTTTAATTTCAAAATACCAATTAGTTTAGATTTAACACACATCTAAAGGTCCCATAAATATTTATTTTCCGTGCCGGCGCGCAGCCGCTGTGTGACGTCACAGGTCAACACTCACTCCTTTATTTCCTTACTAGCTGACCCGGCAAACGTTGTTTTGCCATATAAATTATTTTTAGAGTTAGACCATTTCTTGGACATTGCTTTATTTTTCTAAAATAAACGTAGCCTAAGTTACTCCTTATTACATCAGCTACCTGCCAATAAAAGTCGCCGGATTAGCCGGAACAAACAGGCAGACAGACAGACAGACAAAAATTGTAAATTAAATGTATTTTGGTGTATGTACCGTATATATATTCATAATATACATTTAGTAAAAAACGGTTATTACAATATTACAAACAGACACTCCAATTTTACTTAAATGTATAGATAATAGATAGATAATTCACACAATATTTTTATAAATTATAGCATATATGTTATTCTGGTGTGTAAGCTATATTATTGCAAAGTTTCATCAAAATCAATTTAGTATTTGTGCTTTTACATTTCGCCACAACACATGACTTTCTTATGTTTAAATTAAACATATCAAACAATATTTGCGCAATCTCCTAGTGACCCGGAGCGGGCAAAGTATTGCGCGAGTGTTGACTTATGACGTCACACGTAGCGACCTCCGGCCGGCGAAACTCGCGCCATGCGCATATGTTTGCAATTCCATATCTCGGAAACTAATTGGAGTATCGTCTTAATTTTTATTAAAAGGCATAAAAAGGCATTTATTTTCTCGAAATTGATTCCTTTAGAATTCTTTTTGATGTCATTTCTTATGCTACTAGATACTACTACCGCTTCGGAAACAAATGGCGCTCTGAGAGAGAAGAAGGGGCGCAAGAAACTCTCCCAGCATTCTTTTTTTTTGCGCTCTTTTCAATAAAAATATACAATATTGTACAGTCATTTCTATCGCTATAAAATAATCACAATCTAGTCCCCAGGCTGTCCGATCATTTAGATATTCAGCAGTGGAGTAATAGGATTTACGACAGAGCCATTTTTTTATAAAACATTTAAATTTATTTATAGATAATGCCTGAACAGTGGCTGGGACTTTATTGTAGAAGTGTATACATTTACCCTTAAAGCTATTATGTATCTTATGAAGCCTACTAGAATTCGTTACAAGCAATCCCTTATTTCTAGTGTTATAATAATGAAAATCACTATTAAGAGCAAAAAGGTGACGATTTTTGTGAACATATATTAAATTTTCATAAATGTACACATGAACAGTCATAATATTTATTTCTTTAAATTTTTCTTTGAGAGACTGTCTATAACCAAGCTGATATATAGCATTTTCTATAAAGAATACGAAAAGCTAAAAATCAAAATGAGTGAACATCGTATAGTTTGAAAATCAAATCATACACACACACTACACATGAAACTTCCCGAATTTTCGAAAATTTTGAATATTCTTAGCGGGAAGTTAAAAATACTAATTGTACAATAAGAGTAAAATCTAAAAATATATGGTTATCAGAAATTAAAACTCCCTTTTTTCCTCAACAAATGTAACAAGTACAGCACAGTATTCTTGTTATGGGCGGTTAAGCCTTTTATAACTCGGTGCCACAAACTTGTAAAGTAAAGATGCAGTATAGATTATAGGTATCACAACGTCGCCTATTTCTACTGTAAAGCAGTAATGTGTAAGCATTACTGTTTTTCGGTCTGAATGGCGCCGTAGCTAGTCAAATTATTGGACAAATGAGACTTGACAACTTATGTCTCAAGGTGACGAGCGCAGTTGTAGTGCCGCTCAGAATTACTAATCCTGAGCGGCACTGCGTTGTATATTGAATGGGCAGGGCGTATCAATTACCATCAGCTGAACGTCCTACCCGTATCGTTCCTTATTGTGATAAAAAAAACAAAACTAAATATTTGACTATTGAAAATACTTGCATTCTATTTAAATCTTAATTTTCTTTTTGTGGTGGTGCATTGTAATATTATTAATTATCAAAGTCAACTTGACTTTGACGACCCATATAGCCGAATGGTAAGTGACCCTGACTACTAAGCTAGAGGTCCCGGGTTCGAATCTCGGTAGGTGCAATGATTTATATGATGAATATGGATGTTTGTTTCCGAGTCATTGATGTTTATATGTATTTATGTATGTTTAAATAAGTATATAGTACAAAATATATCGTTGTCTTGTACCCATAGTACAGGCTATGCCTAGTTTGGGGCAAGATAATTTGTGTAAAAGTGTGCTAAAAAAACTTTCGAGGTAGGACAACAAATTTTGACTTACATTCGATAGTGGGGATTCCCTCGGAACGCCGTGATATCTGGAGAGGGTGCATGGGGCGTATGCACCACGAAGGCATCTGGCAATACCACAAGTCGGTATCCTTGGGCCTTCAACTCCACGCTGTGTGACACCTGGAGTTCATGCGTCAAACGTCATTTCTAAATATTCGATATTTTGAAGTTATACTTCTTTAGGCCCGTTATGAAAAAAGTATGAGAGTGAAATTTTAAGATGCGCGCGCATCACTGTAACACAAATGTAACAGGGTGAAGTTGGTCCCTAATATTTTCTGACGTTTGCGTCATTCGTTATTCTTTTTTTGGTTTCTTCGTCCATTTATAATACAGGCAAAGGGTTCCAGCCCATACAGCCGTATTCATTATTTAAATATGAATTGTCAAAGCCATCTTTGCAAGATTTTTACAAAATTGATCTTTCTAAAAACGTAGAATAGCACGAGGAATAAATCATTTTAATGATTTTTGCTTTGATAGGCCAAAGAAGTATAACTTCTTTCGTGCATACATAAGTACACACACACTTTTTTTTCATACAAGTGGGGACTATCAGGTAAGTGACGGGATGGGAAGAGATGAGGCAACCCAGCCACAGAAATCCGCAACAGCAGAGGTCGAGAGATGTGTTGTCGGCCTTTAAGTTTAAATTTACCAGTGGGAGGCTCCTTTGCACAGGATGCCGGCTAGATTATGGGTACCACAACGGCGCCTATTTCTGCCGTGAAGCAGTAATGTGTAAACATTATTGTGTTTCGGTCTGAAGGGCGCCATAGCTAGTGAAATTGCTGGGAAAATGATACTTAACATCTTATGTGTCAAGGTGACGAGCGCAATTATAGTACGGTTCAGAATTTTTGGAGTTTTTCAAGAATCCTGAGCGGCACTGCATTGTAATGTGCAGGCTGTATCAATTACCATCAGCTGAAGGTCCTGCTCGTCTCGTGCTTAAAAGCACCTAAGTCGTATCAGTTCGGAAAAACAGCAGCCGGTAATTGATTCCACAAAGAGGCAAGAAATTTCTTGCAAAACACGTGGTTGTAGAATCCCAGACGTTTGCTGAAAGAAAATATTTTCTATTTGTTATTTTACATTTTTAAACTATTACATTACAATTTCTTCGTCTTGAAATATAGGTACAAAATTCAATTACAAAAAATTCCTACCTTATTCCATCCGAAGCCAGAGAACCGCGTGTCATACTTCGGTATTGATCTGTGCACAACCAGATACGGCTCATAATAAGACTGCCATTCCACCTGGAAGACATTCATATTCATAAGGGGCTATCCATAATAATTTATTTATTTATTTAAGGAAAACCAACAGCTAATACAATTTCTGTAGAAACTTAAATAGTAACAGATTAGCCAATTACAGGTTTACAGGTGGAGGGATATATCTAAGAGTTTTTTGAGGTACATTAAAATTAACTTTATGCAGCAGGATCTGGGCAATCGACATGATTGCTTATAATTTTTAACATAAATAAAAAGACAGTTATATTTCGCCGTTCTTTAAAGATATCTTAATAAATCGCCTCTGAACACTTTCTAGACGGTCAACATACGTACTATATGTAGGATTCCAAATTTGTGAAGCATATTCCAGATTACTTCTAACAAAAGTACAATATAGTATCTCAATAGTCTTAATATTATTAAAATTCTTTGAAATTCGCTTAATAAAACCTAATGCAATACCCAATAACACGTATTTTATTTTATTTATTTATTCTAAATGATACATCAACAGTACATATAAAAATTACATATAAAACTATCTAGGAAATTCCATTACTGATGCGAGTACCAATAATAGATGTACACAACATTCATACTTGCTGCTGTGATTATTATTAACTACTAGCTGACCCGACAGACGTTGTTCTGTATATAATAAATAAAATAATGTTTTTAAATGAATTTGTCAATAATATATCATAACATCAAGAATTACTTCGTAAAATATGCACCCTGCTGTCGTAATGAAATTCTTTCACAGCAGAACTGTCAAACCGTGCGTCAATAAATTATCTCGTAGGAATTATGTATGGACACATCAAAGGAAAAACAAAATTGTTGTTTTTATTTAATTCCGAACACTTTCATATTTATTCACCTTTTAAACCTTTCCTGGACTTCCACAAATAATTCAAGACCAAAATTAGCCAAATCGGTCCAGCCGTTCTCGAGTTTTAGCGAGACTAACGAACAGCAATTTTTATATATATAGATTACATACTTATTATTACTAACTATTAACTAATTACCAATATAATTTAAAATAAAATTTAATAACAATTTCAATTTGATTATAGACTTTAAGTTACATAAGTTTCATTATTACATATAAAAGGAAAAAAGATATTTATTTATTTATTTCTATATATACCGAGTGTTTTTTATTTATTGTAATGTTTTTTTTTATGGAGTAGGAGGACAAACGAGCGTACGGGTCACCTGGTGTTAAGTGATCACCGCCGCCCACATTCTCTTGCAACACCAGAGGAATCACAAGAGCGTTGCCGGCCTTTAAGGAAGGTGTACGCGCTTTTTTTGAAGGTACCCATGTCGTATCGTTCCGGAAACACCGCACAAGGAAACTCATTCCACAGATTTGTAGTACGCGCAAGAAAGCTCCTTGAAAACCGCACTGTGGAGGACCGCCTATTATTGTAATGTTTCCGAACATTACGTTTAAATTCCTGTAGACTATTGGAAAATATGTCTATGTTCAATATTTCTTTATTTATCTCATTGTACTGCCTAAGCAGTCGCGGTACTGGTGAAAATGAGCCTAAGTTTGTTCGATAGCCTGGTATATCAAAAATACACGAATTAGCTTTACGAGGCATGTTGTGAGGGACGTATATTTTAACAGCTTCTAATAATTTAGGGCAATAAATAATACCATTTATTAATTTAAATAGGAAAACTAAACCTGAATTAATTCGTATTTTATGGATTTTGTAATATAGAGTATGTAATTTCTATAAATTTTGACACGTGACGCTGACGTCACATAGCTTTTCTTCCCTCTATCCCATGTCTCACAATGTCACTCACATTTTCTTACATGTTGTCTCCGTTTGTAAAAAGCTGTAACACTTAGTTATGTATCTACTTCGAAGTCGTTTAATAATTTTTATTATTAGTGTATACAGGGCGGACTTATTTAATAAATAAAAATGAAATTCATGTTTATTCTGAAAATTTATTCTAAGAATGAATCGTCTTCAAGTTGTCTGCTCATGCACTGGCAGAGGTGAAAATTCGTGTCAGAGTTGAGCCCTACCACCCTTATACCCTGGCTCTTCTTCTTCCAATGCTCTCCTTGGAAGAGTCTTTGGGATTTTAGGCTTTTTCGCTATTTCATCGGACTGAAAACAATCACTGTAAAACTATTGTATGCATAATAATAGCTTATATTTCACATCTACAATAAATTAATATGTATATTTATCTATATGTATACAAGTACCCTTACATATTTATTTTTAAAATTTATTATCTTTAATACTTTATTATATATTACTAGCTGCCCCGACAGACGTTATGTAGATAATAAAAAAAATACTGTTTATAGGAATTTGCCAATAATATTTCAAAACATCAAGAATTATTCCGTAAAAAATGCTCCCTGTTTTTACAATGATTTTGTTACACAGCGGAACTGTCAAACCTAAACGTCAATGTCAAACGTCACTAAATTCTCTCATAGAAAATATGTCCATACAAAACAATTATTGAAAATAAAAATAATTATGGGTCCCAGATCGACATAAAAACTATCCTATCTCTCAAGTTGGACCAAACTGCACTCCATCAAGTACTCCCCATTAAAATCTGTTCATTAGTCCATGGCGGACAAACAACGTGTCACGTAATTTATATATATTATTAAGATTACTTTTAAAAGTTCAAAATAAACCCAATCAATAATACCTCACTATATTATTCTATAAAAATAACCTCTTTGTAGTCAACCCAAATGTTTTTAAGAATACCCTCAATTTTATTACTGACCGCTCAAGTACTAACCAGTAATATGTATGATAGATAAATGCTATCTATTTTCTCGTAGAACTGTCAAAAATTGTTTTTATAAGTTAAATTCTTATATACCGCTTTTATGTATTGAAGTAACTGTAAAAAACAATGTATCTGGAAGTAACTAGTATTAAAATACAGGCCCGGCCTAGTTTAATGCTAGTGACAACTAAAATAATATAAAATATTTTAATTAATTATTAGAAGCACTAACTAATTATGTAAAACTATAATTACTTTCGTCTTACGCTTATTTCTTGTGATAACATTCATATAACATCTTCACAGCTATAATATTATGTTTTATTTTTATGTTTTTATTTTTCAGCTGTTCGTATTAAATTTGCAAAATTTGGACAAATGTTTTCCGATGAGTCGCGATTCGGGTTTAGGCCTGATACAAGAAGGGTGCGAGTGTACCGTCGGCCCGGAAATACTGAAAGGCTCAGGTGCATTCAGGAAGTTCATCCATACAGCGGCTCAACAGTTATGGTATGGGCGTGTATTATGAAGTGTTCTTCAAGGCGAACTGAGCTCGTTTTTGTAGATGGAAACATGAACGCTGAAAATTACGTTGGGGATATTCTAAGACCTTATGTCCATCCATTTGCACAAACCTTTGGCTCCGATTTTACGTTAATGCATGACAATGCGCGTTCACATACAGCTCGGCGAACCAGTCAATGCTTGGCAACGGAGAACGTCCGGGTATTGCCCTGGCCTACACAATCGCCAGACCTCAACTCCATCGAGCACGCATTGGACATGCTCCAGAGACGTGTTTTGAAGGACTTGGACGGAGTGACAACAACCCAACAGCTGAAGGATTTGCTTCAATTCCATTGGGAGCGAATACCGCAAGATGGCATAAACATTCTCATTAACTCAATGAATAATCGTTGCCGACAAGTTCTGAATAGCAGAGGAGGCCATACTTTGTATTAAATTATCCTATTCTTTCACAATAAATACATTTTCTTTAGAAACTTCATTTTGTTAAAAAAATGTTAAGTTGCTAATGTACCTTAGTTTCTGCAGTATATTCTAATATTGTCAATTTCTGTTATTAAAAGAACTTATAGAGACAACAGCTGTTCTTTTTACATCATAGGACCGTAAAAATATTATTTTAAAAATAAAATACAACGTTATAATGTGAAAAACCATCCTAAAATTTAAATTAGTACATGTTGCTTAGACTTTTTGATGTGTGTATTAGTATGCAATTGCTGAGTTTGCGAATAAATAAATAAAATATTATTTATTAATTTCTACTATCATTTTTCATTTTTTATATTGCGTATCAGTTACGTTTGTTATTTTAACTGTAAACTAGTTCTACCATCTACCAAGTATAGAAGTATCAGTAACCTCGTATGGGGCAGTTGCCTCCGCCCACCTGGAGTAGTTGGTGGCTCGGTGACCCCTGGGCCATTCTCTGGCTCGGAAAGGGGCAACATCACCCCCGCGCTGATTCGCCAGTCGCGACAGCAGCGCTGACTTATACCGGGGCACTGAGGCGCGGTATCGCTGCGTTTCAAATGCCGGCACCACCAGACACTGAAATTAAGAGATTTTATTTTTATCTCTCGAAGCAGTTGATGGTGTACAGTCAGCACAAAACAATTTATACAATTTCTGGTATAATATCAAATCATTGTTTTTAATATCTTCTATTTAAAATAGTTAGATATTTATTAATTGTCCAATTAGCATGGCAGTGCCACTTACACTAATTGGACGAAACACTTAAAGGAAAAATTGCAAACAAAAAAGGAATATAAAAGAATAATTGAATTAATTATTGACACACATTTTTCACACAATATATCTTGCCCCAAGTTAAGCATATATTAAGCCTGTCTTATGGGTTACAAGATAATGATATATTTAATACAATATACTTACTTAAACATACATAAATTCATATAAACATACATACATCCATATTCATCATATAAATGCTTGCACCTACCGAGATTCGAACCCAATTATTATACAATATCGATGATCTGCGCGTACCTTAGTATTTCAGAAACTAGGGAAGTCCAACCATCATTAAACGGGTCCCATTGAGCATTCTTGTCCGAGCGCGTTGAAAGATGCCAATGAAAGCGGTATAGTTGCCATGGCTCGGGAAACGGTGCGATGAAGCGGTACCACGAAATAGTAGATTGTTAGTGGTCGAAGGAATCAATTCCCGAGGTATTTAGACCGATTTAGCCCGAGCGCAGCAAGGGCGGCTATAGTCCGAGTAGGAATTGATTCTTTTACCCGTGTTAAGCGCTTTACTTTTCATTTCGAATATGAGGTGAAACTAGTTGTTTATCTAAACTATTTATTGATATTAAATCATAAGATTTAAAATTAATTGTCAAATTAGGACAATTTATGACGACTTTTTAAATTTTAAATATGGAACTCTCCGCGTAATTGTTGCGGCTTATTCCGCTCAAAGAAGTTTGCGCTAAGTTCACACTGGCTGTTTAGAAAGTCACATGGCCGCAGCTTTTTTTTTAAATAGTTTTTTTTTACATAAAACTCTTCACAGCTGAAAGCAGTTCTATTTTTGAAGTTCATTCCGGCCCTTAGGTGGAAAGTAATTTGTATGAGTTTTTCCCTCTCTATGGAGGGTAGCAGCATTTTCCACCCAATAATCAGATCAAGACAACATTACTTTCCGAGTATGAGAAATGAAAAGTTTATTTTTTCGTGGGCGAAGATTACTGAATTTAGGGACACGTATACGACACAATTGCTCGTGAAGATCTGGAGCATCAGCGTTTCCTCGTAAAATTCGACACATAATTTTTAGTTATTGATATTAAATTAATTAATATTGATCTTAAAGTTGATACGTAATAAATATTTTAATATAGGCTGAGCCAATATGATCAAGCAAAAGAATCAATTGTTTAAATATTTCACAACGTTTCTCATATATAATTTTATTGTATTTCAGCATGATTTATACTTACAAAAATAGTAATCAATATTGATATAACAATAACAAAAATTAAATTGTGTTAATTTATACCATGTGTAATGTTACATACCAGGACTACAGGAATCGGAATACAAGATTTTAATTCTGCATAATATTAATTAACAGCAGTCAGTAATATACTTCTTACTAGGTACCAATACCGTAACAAACTAATACGGTTCTTCAATAATACCTACCCTAGCTGGATTAAAAGGCATAAAAAAGGCAAAAAAGGCATTTATTTTCTCAAAATTGATTCCTTTAGAATTATTTTTGATGTCATTTCTAATAACAACTAGATACTACTACCACTTCGGAAACAAATGGCGCTCTAAGAGAGAAGAAGCGGCGCAAGAAACTCTCCGAGCATTCTTCTTTTGCGCTCTTTTCAATGAAAATATACAATATTGTACAGTCATTTCTATCGCTATAAAATAATCACAATCTAGTCCCCAGGCTGTCCGATCATTTAGATATTCAGCAGTGGAGTAATAGGATTTACGATAGAGCCATTTTTTTTATAAAACATTTAAATTTATTTATAGATAATGCCTGAACAGTGGCTGGGACTTTATTATAGAAGTGTATACATTTACCCTTAAAGCTATTATGTATCTTATGAAGCCTACTAGAATTAGTTACAAGCAATCCCTTATTTCTAGTGTTATAATGTAATCTTATTAATAAACGCGATGTAAAGGTACTCCAAGTTTTTTTGACGACCTCTATAGCGCAGTGTTTAGTGATCCTGCCTACTGAGCTAGAGGTTCCGGGTTCGAATATCGGTAGGTGCAATCATTTAATCGATGAATATGTATGTTTAGGTAAGTATATTGTATTAAATATATCGTTGTCTTGTACCCATAGTACAGGCTATGCCTAGCTTGGGGTTAATTAATTTGTGTAAGAGTGTGTCAATATTATTATAAAGTTAACATAACTTCTCCCTGTCATGTGATTCTGTAGTGACAAAGGTAAGATAAAGACAAAAAATAAATCAATTTGGAATAACTTTACATCACGTTTATTAATAACTCAGAAAAGTTGTATCGCTTGTTGGGTGATTGCACTGACTGAGTTCACTTTATCGCTCAGTTACCTACTGAAAAATGAATGCAACTCAATCAAGTGCGCCTCTATATATACTCGTAAGGATTTTTCTCGAATGATGTCAAAAAGAATGAGGTCGAGATTCCTCTACGGTACGTAGTTGACAATTTCATAATAAACAAGTTGTTTACAAAACAGTTAAGTAAGTCGAGATTCCTCTACGCCGGTACGTAGTTGTCAATTTCATAATAAACAAGTTGTTTACAAAACAGTTAAGTAAGTCGAGATTCCTCTACGCCGGTACGTAGTTGTCAATTTCATAATAAACAAGTTGTTTACAAAACAGTTAAGTAAGTCGAGATTCCTCTACGCCGGTACGTAGCTGTCAATTTCATAATAAACAAGTTGTTTACGAAACAGTTAAGTAAGTCGAGATTCCTCTACGTCGGTACGTAGTTGACAATTTCATAATAAACAAGTTGTTTACAAAACTGTTAAGTAAGTCAAGGTCGAGATTCCTTTACGTCGGTACGTAGGTGTCAATTTCATAATAAACAAGTTGTTTACAAAACAGTTAAGTAAACGTAAGTCAAGGTCGAGATTCCTCTACGTCGGTACGTAGGTGTCAATTTCATAATAAACAAGTTGTTTACAAAACAGTTAAGTAAACGTAAGTCAAGGTCGAGATTCCTCTACGTCGGTACGTAGGTGTCAATTTCATAATAAACAAGTTGTTTACAAAACAGTTAAGTAAACGTAAGTCAAGGTCGAGATTCCTTTACGTCGGTACGTAGGTGTCAATTTCATAATAAACAAGTTGTTTACAAAACAGTTAAGTAAACGTAAGTCAAGGTCGAGATTCCTCTACGTCGGTACGTAGGTGTCAATTTCATAATAAACAAGTTGTTTACAAAACAGTTAAGTAAACGTAAGTCAAGGTCGAGATTCCTTTACATCGGTACGTAGGTGTCAATTTCATAATAAACAAGTTGTTTACAAAACAGTCAAGTAAATGTTAGTCAAGGTCGAGATTCCTCTACGTCGGTACGTAGGTGTCAATTTCATAATAAACAAGTTGTTTACAAAACAGTTAAGTAAACGTAAGTCAAGGTCGAGATTCCTCTACGTCGGTACGTAGGTGTCAATTTCATAATAAACAAGTTGTTTACAAAACAGTTAAGTAAACGTAAGTCAAGGTCGAGATTCCTTTACGTCGGTACGTAGTTGTCAATTTCATAATAAACAAGTTGTTTACAAAACTGTTAAGTAAGTCAAGGTCGAGATTCCTTTACGTCGGTACGTAGGTGTCAATTTCATAATAAACAAGTTGTTTACAAAACAGTTAAGTAAACGTAAGTCAAGGTCGAGATTCCTCTACGTCGGTACGTAGGTGTCAATTTCATAATAAACAAGTTGTTTACGAAACAGTTAAGTAAGTCGAGATTCCTCTACGCCGGTACGTAGTTGTCAATTTTATAATAAACAAGTTGTTTACAAAACAGTTAAGTAAACGTAAGTCAAGGTCGAGATTCCTCTACGTCGGTACGTAGGTGTCAATTTCATAATAAACAAGTTGTTTACAAAACAGTTAAGTAAACGTAAGTCAAGGTCGAGATTCCTCTACGTCGGTACGTAGGTGTCAATTTCATAATAAACAAGTTGTTTACAAAACAGTTAAGTAAACGTAAGTCAAGGTCGAGATTCCTCTACGCCGGTACGTAGTTGTCAATTTCATAATAAACAAGTTGTTTACAAAACAGTTAAGTAAGTCGAGATTCCTCTACGCCGGTACGTAGTTGTCAATTTCATAATAAACAAGTTGTTTACAAAACAGTTAAGTAAGTCGAGATTCCTCTACGCCGGTACGTAGTTGTCAATTTCATAATAAACAAGTTGTTTACGAAACAGTTAAGTAAGTCGAGATTCCTCTACGCCGGTACGTAGTTGTCAATTTCATAATAAACAAGTTGTTTACGAAACAGTTAAGTAAACGTAAGTCAAGGTCGAGATTCCTCTACGCCGGTACGCAGTTGACAATTTCATAATAAACAAGTTGTTTACAAAACAGTTAAGTAAGTCGAGATTCCTCTACGCCGGTACGTAGTTGTCAATTTCATAATAAACAAGTTGTTTACAAAACAGTCAAGTAAATGTTAGTCAAGGTCGAGATTCCTCTACGTCGGTACGTAGGTGTCAATTTCATAATAAACAAGTTATTTACAAAACAGTTAAGTAAACGTAAGTCAAGGTCGAGATTGCTCTACGTCGGTACGTAGGTGTCAATTTCATAATAAACAAGTTGTTTACAAAACAGTTAAGTAAACGTAAGTCAAGGTCGAGATTCCTTTACGTCGGTACGTAGGTGTCAATTTCATAATAAACAAGTTGTTTACAAAACAGTTAAGTAAACGTAAGTCAAGGTCGAGATTCCTTTACGTCGGTACGTAGTTGTCAATTTCATAATAAACAAGTTGTTTACAAAACAGTTAAGTAAACGTAAGTCAAGGTCGAGATTCCTCTACGTCGGTACGTAGTTGTCAATTTCATAATAAACAAGTTGTTTACAAAACAGTTAAGTAAACGTAAGTCAAGGTCGAGATTCCTCTACGCCGGTACGTAGTTGTCAATTTCATAATAAACAAGTTGTTTACAAAACAGTTAAGTAAGTCAAGGTCGCGATTCCTTTACGCCGGTACGAAGTTGTCTAATTGTATGACTCTAGAGAAAGTTCGACGTGATCTTCGTAAGACTATTTGACCCATGAAAGGTGCTAACCTGACGATGTGCTTTCGGGTTTTTTTTTATGACAATAAGGGACAAGACGAGCAGGACATTCAGCAGATGGTAATTGATACGCCCTGCCCATTACAATGCAGTGCCACTCAGGATTCTTGAAATATCCAAAAATTCTGAGTGGCACAACAATTGCGCTCGTCTCCTTGAGACATTAGATGTTAAATCTCGTTTGCCCAGTAATTTCACTAGCTACGGCGCCTTTTAGACCGAAACACAAATATTTTTATACATTACTGCTTTACGGCAGGAATAGGCGTCGTTGTAGTATCCATATCTAGCCGCCATCCTGTGTAAAGGAGACTCTCACTGGTTGGCTTCCATGTTCCAGGACCTGATTTCTAAGTGACACGAGGTAACTAATATGGCGGCCTTTTAACTAATTGCGGAGTTTCTTTTCATACCTTTTTCTGTGGATAAGGGTTGGTGAGTTTGATGGCAGCGCGGAGATGCTCGTACAGGCCCGCCATAGGAACAAAATCTGCGTCCATCAGGAACACGTATGGCGTGTTAACGTTCTCCAGGGCTACGTTGCGGAGATGGTTCACAGGATACCGGACCTAGAGCCACCAAACAGACTTTTTTAATACAGTTGCTCAAAAAGTGGCGTATTGCAGGGACGTATAGCGTTCGGGATGTGGGCTATTACATACAAGAGCTCTTTCTCTTTTTCCGAACAAGTGCGTTATCTTTCCCAACTGTCAAAATAATCTCTATTAAAAAGAAAAAACAAACCACGAAGTTCTTAAAAAAAATAAATCATAGAAGTTTTTATTATCCATTCAAATATTTCTAAAATAAGCTACTAATTTGTATCAATATCACACTAAATGATTTGATTCAATGAGTATAATGGCTAGGTTTCATTTCATTTTATCTCATTAAATTTCATTTTCATTTCGTATCAATAAAAAAAATCTACTGAATCTACTAACTACTCTCTTACTACTAACTCTACTACTAAAATCTACTGGCTGTATGTATAGTTCCCTTTGCCTACCCAGAATGGGTGAAGAAAACAAAAAAATCTCTGCTTATATTCTTTTACGGTTGGCGCCATTTTCCATGATTAGTTAGTTGAGTTTATTGTGTTTTTATTATTCTATTAAATTGCTTCATTTTTCGCAACATTATTCAAAATAGCTGTTCAGTACACGTGCGGAACCGTCATTGCAACTTGTTCCGACTGTCAACCCTCACCTTCGGCTGTGCCTCGGCTCGGGTACACATTTGTCGGAACTCTTTGCAATGACAGGCTTTCCGCACTCGTAATGAAATATACTAAACACCTCATATTACATATATACAATATATTATACAGAGCAATTAAATATGCAATGTTCATTCATGGGTTCCGTAGCAGCAAGTAACATAATATAAAAGTTCCTGTAGTTCGTTGTAACTTTGATCGATGTTTTAATAAAAGTGTATTTTTTTTTTCAAATAATATATTGATAATATGATTTATGACGTCTAAAAATATTTCCTAGATCTCGTTCAAACCAATTTTTTGTGGATTTGTGCATAGTAATGTACATCATAATATACAACATTTTACCACTTTGGATGTGTCTCTTGCGCAAACTACTTCAGTTTAGAAAAAAAATATATTAGAAACCTCAAAATCATTTTTGAAGACTTATCCATAGATGGACACTAATGCTTTTGATGATTTTTTTTTTAAGTTTCAGCTCTAAATATGGGGAACACCTAAATTTGTTTTTTTCTATTTAAAATCCTAATGCGGTTCACAGAATACATTTACTTACCAAGTTTTAACAGTATAGTTCAAATAGTTTCGGAAAAAAGTGACTGTGACATACGGACGGACAGACAGACAGACGTGAATCTATAAGGGTTCCGTTTTGTGCCATTTGGCTATGGAACCCTAAAAAGGAGCACAAATAGCAATATACAATAGAAACCGTCCGAATTAGGAGGTATTTAAACAATAAGTTACGTTCACTTACACTTACGCATGACTAACTTAAACTTACCACGACTTATTACAATTTGATTTCTACCAAAGAGGTCTTATTATAAAATAATATCTTGAAGAACTATCTTTTCTCGGTGGTTCATTGGCGATTGGTGCGATATCTTATACCCGATCCACATAACGATAACTAACATCTTGACTGTTGCTTCTCAATATATTCTTGATAATGTAATCTATGTTAGGCACATAACAGCCGTTCCCAATAATTTTCTTACTTGAAATAAAAATCGTAACTATCGTTGACTTTTCTGCCCCAATAAACTTATCGACGGTAACTCAACTTATTAGTACACGCTGTCTGTCAATGGGACGACGTATAGCTTACGAGCGATAGAAGTTTGTATGGAAATTGCAATTCACGCGTCCCAATATAAGGCGATAAGAATGACTTATCGGGTATATTGGGACAGCTTCAGATTATTGACCGTAGAAGGTTGTAATTTATCTGTATCTGTAGATAGTATATTGGGAACGGCCGTAAGTGAATTTTCTAGAAACTGTCATAACCGTAATGTTAACATAGTTAATGGTATAAGAAGTGTCTGTTTGAGCGATAGTGCAGGCATCGCTTCTTTCAACTGTCTTCAGCTTGAGACATTTGTCCATCGGGTGTTGTGTAGGTTGTTGGTGAGATTTTTTTTATGGAATAGGAGGACAAACGAGCGTACGGGTCACCTGGTGTTAAGTGATCACCGCCGCCCACATTCTCTTGCAACACCACAGGAGTCACAAGAGCGTTGCCGGCCTTTAAGGAAGGTGTACGCGCTTTTTTTGAAAGTACCCATGACGTATCGTCCCGGAAACACCGCACAAGGAAGCTCATTCCACAGCTTTGTAGTAAGTGGAAGATAGCTCCTTGAAAACCGCACTGGTGAGGACCGCCACATATCCAGATGGTGGGGATGATATTCTAACTTGTACCAAGCGAATGAATATCAAGAGTGACCTTTCGATGTATTTCATTGGCAGTTGTTATTTATATATGGGAAGGCCTAATTAAAAATTGTATAACATATAATATTGATAAATATTGCCCAATTTCGAATTCCATTGCGATAATACTCACATTATCGTGTTTAAAGACCAGATGGTATCCGATATTAGTTCTGAAGCTCAGCGTATCCGACCATTCTCCGATGAAAGCCTCAAACTTCGTAACTTCGCATTCAGACAGATATATCGCTGCACTGAGCGGACCTGTTAATAGCATTCATTTAATAAAGTAAAATAATTAATGTTCATATAGGACTTGTAAAAATAGCTTAAATCTATTTTTTTTATTATCGTGCGCAAAGTTCGATTTTGCGCATGCATTTGCGTTCGCAAAGTACCACTTTCCCTCACGATAACATGAGCGTGCGGGAATATAGCTGAGCGTGCGGGAATGTGATGAGCGTGCGGGAATGTATGGAAATAATTATAGTGGTCGATCTTTGCGCAACTTAATAGGAAAAATACCTAATATACGATACTCGTGCGCACGTAGGTCAACCCGCACCCGCTTCGTTCGTGCGGGAACGACCTACTTTGAGCAATTGTATCGTAATGTACTATTTTTAAGTCCGTTTAACAGAATACATACTCAAAACTTTAATAAACACAAAATGAACGTACTAAATCTGCTAATATTGTTGTACATTAAAAAAGCACCGTGTGGCTAAAATTTGATACAGTATTTTTCAAAGTTAAAGTTAAATAAAATTTATTCAATTAGGCTTAAAATAAGTGCTTTTCAATCGTCATTATAAATATTTCTATTAAATTATTGAATCTACCATAATATGTTCGGAAAAAGTAGCGCTCGTGAGAAGAACATACAATAAACTCAACTGCCATTCTTTTCAGTCAATAGAGTATTTTACAATGGCTGTTATATACAAAACCAATAACTTTGTAAGGTTTATCCAATATATGAATTGGGTTTAAAGTTAAAAGCGTTTAAATATTAAATTTTGATAAAAGTAATAAAGACCAATTGTATAAATATAAGTGATCGTATATTTATACAATTGGTCATTATTAGAAATGACATCAAAAAGAATTGTAAAGGAATCAATTTTGAGAAAATAAATGCCTTTTATATTAGATGCATCAACCTTTAGAGCTTGAATTAATTGTTTAAGGATGCTTCGTGAACATGATGGTCGTGATTACTGTCATAAGTAGTAATCGCATCCAACAAATACCTACAATGATTTATTAACTACTTATATATTATAACAGGTCTAACTGGCACCAAAAAGCAGCACTCGTTCACAAGTTGACGCATGGACCAGCCATCGTTTCCCTTCGCACATATTTGAGGGACACGACGCCGCCGCAAGCAATGCCATTTTTGCTATACACATAGCATTTAAACATAAAGTTACAATATCGTATAAGTCTCACTATAATAGTCATACTGTAGGTACCTAAGACCGGTGATAGTATTATGCGGTTGGACCGGTTTTTTTATTAAATTAAGGAAGCGAGACGAGCATGACGGTCAGCTGATGATAATTGATACGCTCTGCCCATTACAGAGCGGCACTACAATTGCGCTCGTCACCTTGAGACATAAGATGTTAAGTCTCATTTGCCCAGTAATCTCACTAGCTACGGCGCCCTTCAGACCTTAACACAATGACGCTTACACATTACTGCTTCACGGCAGAAATACGCGCCGTTGTGGACATTATCTAGCCGACATTCTGTGCAAAGGAGCCTCCCACTGTTACTAACCGCATTAGTCATTGTCGACATTTGGCTCGAATGTGCAGATTTCAGTCTTTCACGGTTTTCCAGCTGCGGTGGTCGCGTCATTGAGCGGTGGGTCTAAATGGATACCCCCTTCGATGCAGCAAGGCACTCTATTGAAAGACGAATTTCAAATTCTATTTTTGGTACTAAATGATGCGCGCGCCCTTCGTCCGCGTAGATAAAGGGTTTTTAAAAATAATAAGCAAGTTTGAAATTGAAGATTATCTCGTGTCCTGTTCCAGTTCCGGTTCCGGTTCCCGTTTTCGCTCCCGTTCCCAACATATTGTATGAATCTTATTTCGATGATGATTGCTATGGCAAACTTAACAAAAATACCCTTTTTTTTCGTTATCAAATGTGTACATCAATATTAGCGATTGGAGCTTCTATGTTAGGATACTCCGCTATTCAATGGCATATTTAAGAGAGAGTTGTGATCAAATTAATTAAATACTTTTTACAATACTTGCATACTTACTTACCCTCCCAATACTTGACAAGCCTCTCGAGAAACTGCAGTCTATCCATAGACAACTGTACCGCCAGAGTCACGTCAAAAGCGTCGAAACTCGAGTAACTATAGTCCATGTAGTTTATATGAGTGCGCAGTTTAACTCTCGTGGCGGCGCGAAAACTTTGACATAAGTCGGAATTGTTTGTCTAAAAATAATATTCAATATCAATGACGTTCGATACATATGACCATAGCCTTAGGTCTGAGGCATTGGTTTTGGAATGGGTGGTAGTTTTTGACTTTCAATAAGTGATATTACATCCTATTTTGAATAAAAATATTTGAATTTGAATATGCTCACCTTATGTGTCACCACTTCATGCTGCCAGCAGCGGTGAAGTTTTTCCCTGAGCAGGTTACCATCAAAGTTAACATACGATAGGTGAATATTTCTAAAGAACTCGGCATCGCGTATCTTGATGTTGTACTTACTCGGCGAGTTCCAGTGAATTATCTGTAAATTAATAGTTATTTATGCAACAGTTGTGTAATAAGGGGTATTAAAACACGAATGCGGGTTTATATAATAGTATCACATATGTTTTAATACCTAATTATCAACAGTTGCATACAAGACTTTACCTACACCCATAATATGAATCCTCTATAAAATATTCTGAAACAGTTAGCTTACGGCTAACATTAAAAAAGCCAGTCCTATTAACCATTACATAATCCAAACGAGTGTTGTAATGTTGTACTGAATTTCATTACTACACTCGTTTGGATGATGTAATGGTTAATAGGACATTCATGCGTGTTTTAATGTTAGCAATAATCTAACTGTTTTACAATCTTTAATAGAGTATTTAAAGCGTGGGTGTAGATAAAACAACGTAATATGCCCATTGGTCAACATTTGATCACTTAACAGTTGGAAGTCTGTTCATAGGGTATATATTATAAATCAAGTATTGAAATAGCGAAATCTTTATGACGCCATTTGTGGTAATGTCATTTGACAGTAGGCCTACTCTGAGCTCTGAGACCAATAACATTCTATACATATAGGCATATCACGTCGTATAAAACAAAGGTGAAATGTGGAACATGCCACAAATTATACCATAATAAGCTTCGACTGATATATCTATACATTGCCGCATTTACTCCAGTTGTTTAAAATATTCTTGGTTAAAAAGGAGCAATGTAAAACATTATTCCGTTCAGATTTGATTCGGACAGTGACAGTTGACACACGACTAAGAAGAAAAGTGTGCTTACATTATTTTTAAGCACAGTTTTGCCGTTCCACTATCTGACTGCGAATTTAATTTTGAGACTTAAAATGGAATTTTTCATGCGAACTAATATGACTAAGGGGCCTTCAAGCATAGAACCTACTCCCATCTTAAGGAATAGCAACATATATCTGGTAATGCGGTTTGTCCATGTAGCATGGTTTTCGTCGTCCATCAGGTATATGTGGCCTTTATAAGGATTGTGATATATTAAATAAAATATTACCAATTAAAAAAATAATAATGTAGGTACTTAACTTAAAAAATAAATTAACAAGTAAGGCCTATTATAATGTGAAATATTATTTGAATGATAAATTGGGACTAATGTTTCTAAATTTATTGTTATTATACTAACTCATTTGAATGCTATTAACACTTAATAACTTATTCAAGTTTAAGAGTGAATAAATTTTGAATTTGAATTTAAATTTAAATGAAATAGAACAGGTCCTATCGTTCACCAGTGGAAACATACCTTGACATTATTAACATCTTCGCCATAACAATTCTTGGCTAAAGTATGCGTAGACATTTGCACATTGTAAACACAGCTCACATTATACACAAAACTTGGATTGGTCTTCAACACAGCATTGATAACATCCTGGTCAGCTAGGGTTGTCTTCTTGAGAGTTTCCAGGTACTTCGTTGTGACATCTTGCCAGAGCTTAGTCCAGTCTGTGAGCGCTCTAAGTTTCTGCAGGTCTAAGAGCATCACTCCTGTGTTGAAACCCCGACCCAAGGCAGGCCAGTGGTTCTCAATATAGTACCAGTTGCTCTCATTCTCAACCAGACCTATAAACTGAAATATCATATCTATACTGGAGAAAGTGGGAGGAGGAGAGGGTGGAGATGTCTATAAAAAGCGATGTCCCGGGCGTCGACAGACTTTTTTTTTTATGAAAATAAGGAAAGAGACGAGCAGGACGTTCGGCTGATGGTAATTGATACGCCATATGAAAAACCCAAATATTTTGAGCGGCACTACAATTGCGCTCGTCATCTTGAGACTTGTTAAGTCTCATTTGCCCAGTAATTTCACTTGCTATGGCGCCTTTCAGACCGAAACACAATGCTTACACATTACTGCTTCATGGCAGAAATAGGCGCCGTTGTGGTTCCCATAATCTAGCCGGCTTCCTGTGCAAAGGAGCCTCCCACTGGTAAAGCTTTTCAACCATTGACTAGTTAGGGCATTACTCTGTCCGATTACTGTTTCAATATTTGTTATGTTTTTAAAGATACCCTCACTTCTGGGATCAATTACACAAATAAAATTTGAAGACAAAATTTTATGAACGATGCGGGTCTCAAACCCGCGACCACTCGCATTCCGCCCAAGCACTCTCCCAACTGAGCCAACCGTTCGACGACGACATGTCCTGCGTTGAGAGTTAAGTACGCAGTGCAGGGCACAACCGTGAACTCATAAAACTCACCCTGAAGGACCTCCGATTGTTCCGAAAATAGTCGTATTTACACCAATTGCATATGAGTTAATATACAGTTTTTTAAAGTTTTAATCTACCATCCCTTGGCAAAAAGAATTCCTCAGGCCTGCGAAGAAGAGGCACAAAAAACTCAGCGAGACTTCTGTTTCTTTATAAATCAGTATGAATAAACCACATCAAAATCAGTATGTTAGTTTGAAAAGATAAGATAACATTTATTACGGAAAGATTTGGATTACCTGTTCATCTGTCATATTTTTAAACATACTCCATAGCTCAGCAACATCACAAAGGAATGTCAGATCGGAATCCAATACAATTACTTGCCTCAAGCTCAGAGGCAGTATACTTGGAAACAATAGTTTGACCAGGGTGTATATGCCCGAGTAATGACTGTTTGGTATCCACCGCACTTCGATAAGCCTATTCTGGGCATTATATCGAGTATATTTAACTGAAACATGGAACAATAATATGAAGCTATTTATGGAATGGATTTGCATTTCCTTAAGTATATCATCGGCTATGTAAATAAGAAATTTTGTATTGGTCATCAACAAAAAACCTGTATTCAAATTTGGAGTCCATTTATGTCAAAAATATCGATCATAATAATTGTTATTTATGCAACTGCTGTGTAATAAGGGCTATTAAACACGAATGTGATAATAGTATCACATGAGTGTTTTAATACCTAATTATCAACAGTTGCATACAAGACTTTATCTACACCCATTATATGAATATTCTTTAAACAATTCTGAAACAGTTAGCTTACTGCTAACGTTAAAAAGCCAGTCCTAGTAACCATAATATCACCCAAAGTAGTGTTATTATGAAAACGGATGATATAATGTTGTACTTACTTTCATTACAACACTCGTTTGGATGATGTAATGGTTATTACAACATTGGGTGGTTTATTGTTGACAATAAGCTAATTGTTTTAGAATTTTTAATAGAGGATGTAAAGCATGGGTGTAGATAAAATTTATTACTTAACACCATTTTACATTTTTACTTAATATAATTAATTTACACAAACAAAATTTTGTGAATGCGGGACTCGAATCCACAACCTCTGGCGTTCCATGCCAGTGCTCTAACCAACTGAGCCAACCATTATAAAATCTTATATGCTTTGTTCAACTCTCAGGTTCTCTCTCTGCACGGCGTTCCGTGAGAACCTCATTGTTCAAAAAATTATGTTTTTCAAATTTTATTTGTGTACAAACTGTATTATCAAACCAAATACTCATTCAAACTGAAAATAAATGACATACCATCAGGCAATTCCCAAGTGTCAAAAAGTGCACTTATAACATGTTCTGACATAGTATCGACAATAATATGAAAGTGTAACGGATTCTGTCTATGATGTAACAGAGATTTGAGCATGGGAGTTATATTTCGTGTACACTTTCCCATACACACAAGAGCTATATGCACTGTTTCACATAATGAACCCACATTGTCTGGTATCTGAAAATAAATTTGTTGCAATTTTACTTTTAACTTAAGAAATATGTTAAATTACATACTTAATTTCATCAAAAAGAACAACAACAGTGTTAAAAAAATATATATATTACATGTGAAGTATTCCCAACTATACCAGGAAAGAAATTAGCTGAAATTTCAGGCTAAAGAACTTTTAATAGATTAGGATTATGTTAAAAGGGATTATAGGGTCACTGTCAGCTTTCTTCAGTACATCTGGATCATGTCACTAAACAATATGAGATTTCTCAAAAAGAAATAGCAGAACATATCATTGCTATGGATGGCTTGATTGAGTTGGCTAACAATACAGAATGATTTAACTCAATTTTCAATTTTTATTTACTTATTATTTCAATCAGATTTGTAAAGAGAAGTAGGTAATACACAATTATTGTCTTGGTGAATCTGGAAAATAAATTTGAAATTCTTACCTCAGGTACCTTATACGAAAGTTCAGTGTAAACAGGCATTTGATTTAACTCATCCACACTTTTTGAAATCCTCAACTGTTTTTTGTACACTACATGTTCCTTCTCCAATACACTCATATTTGATATCAACCACCAATAGTATGTTAAGCAGAGGAGTACCCATAATCCAAGTGGAATCCCAAATCTGGTCCGGTAGTATATACAGTACACATTATTTGTACTGAAACTCATTTTTCTTGCGTCATTTTAAGCACTATAGAATTATTTTATATCGGATAGTAATGTCATTTTAAAATTACTAAGTATTGGAGAAAATTATAATTTATTTTAGATTTATCCATTTGGCTGAGTCTATAACTTGCTATAACTATCTATATTGTTCCATTACAAAAAAATATTAAAGAACTGTATCTTGTAAAATTTTAATTCTTTATTTAAATTTATGTAGGTTTCTTCACTGAAATCAAATTGTTTATTAATTATTCAAATAAATGGAAAGAAATTAGTTGCTACCTGATATATATTTTAACTAAATAAGTTTAAAACACACAAGGCACACTGTGATAAATACAATCGATCGATATTTTATTATTTATTTACTTTAGCAAGTAGTAATCTCATATCAAGGTCCAAGTGGTGTTCTGTCAATTGTCACCTGATCTGTCATAACTCTGCAGTCATCTGTTTTTTCTGACTGAGCTTGAAAAATTGTCAATGTCTTTATGACATATATTCTTTGGTGTTCGGAGACCAGTTTAGACCACAGAGTACCTACCTATTTTATTTTACTTGACTTAAAAGTAGGTCTACTTTTCATTTAGATTTCTTAAACTTTTACTGAATATTTGTAGTTTTTTGTAAATCTACCGTAATAATTGTTATTTAATTCAAAATGATATTTTTTTTGTATTGTACGAAATCATGCTAACCATTGAAATTAAACAGACCTATGTAATATATCGCTCATGTAGAATAATACCGTAAGAGCGATTTATGGCGCGGATTGTGACTGTGGCCCTCCGCCGAACCCCAGGAGTGAAACTAATAATGGCGGCGACTTCTATCTATCGCGGGGCGGTGGCTCTGCGAGAATGGCAGTAAAAGCGCGGGTGCACCACAGTACCTACTCTCATCTTCCGTGCTTCTTGTTTATAAGCATGGCAAGTGTTGTTGCAGCGTGTAAGACGACTACTTATATAAGATGCGTCTTAAACTCTGAGTTGCAATTTTTGCAGTAGAAGTGGAAAAAACCATGTGGTGTCGTGGGACACCGGATAGGAACGAAGTTCCTTATTATAAAAATATTAATCTTACTAATTTACTAAAAAAATGAGCAGTTGCCACTGGATTCCACTGTATAAAATAAAAAAAAGTTTGTGTATACTTATATGTGCACGCAAGAAGTTATACTTCATTGGCGTAACAAAACGAATCCTTAAAATTATTTATTCGTCGTGCTATTCTACGTTTGTAGAAATAACAATATTGTAAAAATCGTGAAATAAATTTTTGAATATTAACGAATATGGCTGTATTGGCTTGAACCCTTTGCCTGTCCTAATAATGGACGAAGAAACCAAATTCCAATTCAAATATTTTTATTCAAAATAGGATGTGACATCACTTATTGAAAGTCAAAACTACCACCCATTCCAAAATGAAGGCCTCAGACCTGAGTAGAATGGGTGCAATAAACCCAGCGGGCTTTTTTTTTCATCGAAAAAATATGTTGACAAAGTAATATTGTACAATTAAACTTATTATTTAATATCCTGAGGGCGGTCACTCCATTCCCAATCTGTGGTATCATTAAGAAAGTCATTTATGTTATAGTAACCTTCACCACACAAACGTTTTTTAACAATTCTTTTGAATAACGTAATACTTTTGTTTTGAACATTTTCTGGGATCTTGTTGTAAAAGCCCATACATCGCCCCGCAAAAGACTAATTAGTAACTCGACTTATTCGAGCAGTAGGCATCATAAGTTTATGTCTGTTCCTGGTGCTAACATTATGGTTCTGACAGTTTCTCGCAAATTCACTTATGTGCCTATGAACAGACATTACATTATCAAGAATATATTGAGAAGCAACAGTCAAGATGTTAAATTCTTTGAATTTTGCTCTCAAAGATTCTTTAGGACCTAGGTTATAAATAGCGCGAGTAGCCCTCTTCTGTGGCACAAAAAAAAATGTCGCAATCGCCAGAAAATTTCTGAATGAATTTTATTTTTAGATGTCGTTGTGTGTTATTGTGCGCGCGCAACGTAATAGTCAAAGAAATTTATCTTCAATAACATATAATACAATATAAATTACACTACATTACAATATAAATTTATGTCAATAATTGTTACTTGTCAATTATTTATATTTAAATAATAATAAATAATAAATAAATTTCGTTTATTTCAAAGATTACATATACATTTTTTTAGTGGTTAAGACTTCCCAGTAAGTTGTCTTAGGACACTTGTATTGGGAATATCTAAAAATATATCTAAATAATAATAATCTTAGGTTCTGGACTTTTTTCCCGGTTATGGTACCCCTCCGCATCGTCCCTTATGGAACTTCGATCCAAAAATGTAAAAGTCAATATAATTCTCTCGAACTACTTGAGATTTTTGTTTATATTATAATTCATCAAAATTGAAGACATCCGTATTATAAGGTATATCTATTTTTCAATAAAATGTACTTTTTGGGTTGTTCACCTAATCAATAACGGCCATTCCCAATATGCTATGTACAGATAGAGATAAATTACTACCTGCTACTGTCAGTAATTAGCTTTCAATAATCTGAAGCTGTCGCAATATAAGGCGATAAGTATGACTTATCGGCTCTCGTTACTTATCGGTCGGACGCATGAATTGAAATTTCCATTCAAACTTCTATCGCTGGTAAGCAATACGTCGTCCCATTGACAGACAGCGTGTTCGGATAAGGTGAGTTACCGTCGATAAGTTTATTGGGACAGAAAAGTCAAAGATAGTATATATAGATAGGGTATAAAAATTTCTTTATCAATCTTATTTTTATACTTGGAAAATTGAAATGATAATGGGAAATAATAAAAACAAACAAAATAGCGTGGAGCACTGGCACAAATGAGTAATAGTCTATACACTACACGGTCAGTTGTTACGAACAATAGGCGCCGCTCGACCGTCACGCGACATGCAACACACAGACGAAAAAGTTTGAGACGATGCAGATGTAATAAATGTTTCATTTTAATAAAAATAAGTAAAACTGACGCTAACAATTTTTTCTTCATAAAAAAGGGAGCAAATAAAATACATGATAAATACATTAATATTTTATTTGGCAATTATAAATTTATTGATAATAAATTTAAGCTAAAGTTAATAAAAAATAATACAGGCTCTTCAAACCCGCTTAAGTTATAATTATAATAACATTAGTGTTATGTCGAAGAATATGTAATAAGTACAAGAGTAAGTATCTCTCTTCTTAGAAAATAATACGCAAATAAGAAAAAATCTTAATAATAATTACAATATTGTCATGACTAACCTAATTCTTCCGATATAAAGGTGGGCACAAAAATCTTTATATTAAAATAGAGGTTTTAAAACATTTAGAGCTAAATTCGTAAATAGGTTCGTACTTAGCTACATATTATTTTTATATCGAAATACGAAGGAGGTTATGAAAAAACAAAATCTCCGAATGAATCTTTGAAATGCGTAGATACTAATTTCTTATTAATAGTAGTAATAATAGTGATATCGTGCCATACTATGCGAGAATACACTGTATAAGTATATATTTAAAATCAGTTTTAAATAAATATAAGTATGTATCTATGTACGTACATAATTTGTAAGGAATGTAGGTAATGAATGAAAGAAAATTAGATAAAAGGCAAGTGTGTGTGGGCAAGTCGATCGCGGGAGAGCTCGTAGAACATTCGTTGTCCAAATTGGGGACGTTTTGAGAAAAGGAGAGGTCCGTAGCACCCGCAACCAGCGAGCATGAATGAACGGAGTAATGAATGTAGAGGAAGCGCGTGAGGTTTATAAGGATAGAAGCAAATGATATTCTATTGTCTCTGCCTACCCCGACGGGAACAAGGCGTGTGTGTGTGTGTGAATGTAGGTAATGTAAGATTAGAGTGTATCTGAATTTCGGAGAAAGTAAATACTGAGTAGCTACAGATTAAACACTTACTATAACTTATTTAAATAAAAAATCGGGTTATTTAATTACCTTTGGCACGAATCTGTTTAGTTAGATTAGGAAATAGTTTTTTCTTTAATGTTAATGGGCATGGGTAGCATTTTCCAAAAAGTCAGTATTAACGAAAGATCATTCTAGCGTACCTACTCTATTAGAGTTACTTACTTTAAAAAGTAAGCGTACTGTAGAGTACAACTGGCAACCCTATATATAAAATAAAGTTACTAGAATCGGTACAATATACTTTTATACCTACTTACATAATAATTAAGATAAATGTCTACTCTCTATGTCACATGGCCGTAGCGGAAAACCTGATTAAATATTTATTATAAATATATTTTATACTTGGCCTTTCAAATAACCATAACTTTTCAAAGCATTTTTTGTTAGATTATGTTTATATAAAAAAATAATTGGAAATACTGGAAGCACCACTTGTTCTTACCAACTTATACTCTCACACTAAAAAGTCTATCGTTATTTAGTACCTACATAAAACAAATACTCAATAAATTTAAATTTTCTAAACACTTATTAGTTTATCTCAGTTTCTCCGCTCCATTGTAGGTTTGTTTGTGGTTGAATTGGTGGCGGCGGTGGAAGATTTTCAGTGTAAGATTGTGGGTAGCCAAATTCTTGGCTGTCAATATCAGCAACCTTTACCGCCTCTGTGGGTTCAGGGCTATCCTGGGAGTCTTTCTTGTAAGGAATGGAGTCGTCGTCCGAATTGATCTTCAAAGACTCATCTGGGTCGATAGGACGTGATCTGAAAGTAATAATTTAATGTCTACGTAAATTACATCGATTATTTTGAAAATTTATTGAATATGCGGAAATCCATAACTTTCCAGAATCCTGAGACTAAATTTGTCTCGTGCTAGATTTTGACGAGTCAACATCTCCTGAGGATGCCTCGTATAGAGGCGAATCACTAGTCGAATTGATTAAAGACAAATCTTGGCGGAATTTACGCTCGATAAAAATCACGACATTTGGACCGAATACTTTGGATTACCTATTCGTGGAACCAACATAAACCTGGTTCATAATTTTTCACGGTTTCCAATCTGGGAGAAAAAAGTACTATAAATGTTGCGAGATTTAAAATAATTCGTAGAAACGTCTGTGTAGTAAAGGTTATTTAAATGACTTTCTAAATGATACAAAATCTTGGAAATAGAGCGATCGCCCTATTTAAATAATACCTTATATTCTAACGAAATGTTATAAAACAAAAAGAAGAAGCTCTGTGACTTTCTTGCGCCCGTATTTACACGAGTGGGTGGGAGTTTTTGACTTCAATGAGTTCGATAAAATCCTATTTTGAATATGAATGTCTCCGCATTATATTTTTTTTATGAAAATAAAGGACGAGACGAGCCGGACCTAAAAAATTCTGAGCGGCACAACAACTGCGCTCGTCACCTTGAGACATAAGATGTTAAGTATCATTTGCCCAGTAATTTCACTAGCTACGGCGCCCTTCAGACCGAAATACAGTAATCCTTACACATTTCTGCTTCACGGCAGAAATAGGCGCCGTTGTGGTAGCTATAATCTAGCCGGCATCCTGTGCAAAGGAGCCTCCCACTGTTAATCTATTGAGTGCATGAGACAGAGGATAAATTTTAAGTGGCATTTTTAGTTATGAGTTTTTTGACATAAATTAATTTATTTTTTTACCTTACGGCGAGGAACTCATTTTCTTCCCTCTCTTCCTCTTTCTTTCTCTGCAGTATTCTCCATCCAATACATATGAGTACCACCAGGATGGGTACCATCACCGCAGAAATTATCCCCCACGTTGCACCCAAAGTTCTCGATGAATACTCCTGGTTACCTGTTAGAAAAAATCTGTTAAATGTACATAGCCCTGAAAGAAAGATCAACAAACCTTTCCCTTTATTATGAATCTATGTTTTTTTATATGAGGGGGCAAACGGGTTTATTTTATTTATTTATTCAATGAACAAACTTATCTAAATATATATAATAATAAAGACATACTCGCAAAACCTCTAAGGTTTATGTGCGAGTGTTTAAGTTTGCATTACAATAATTGTTTTAATTACTTGAGACTTAATATAACATATAGTAGTATTATTAAAAATATACATCATAGGTATTCCTGGTTATTAGCTTCTAGATAGTATTTTTCTAGCTTTACTTTGAAATTTTTCTTTTGCAGATCTATTAGATCATTAGGTAAGGGTAAGTGGCTCACGGGATGAGGAGAGGTGAGGCATCCGCCCATGGACATCCGCAACAACAGGTGTGTCAAGAAATGTGTTGCTGGCCTTTAAGTATGCTTTTTTCTTGAAGGTCCCTAAGTCGTATCTGTTCGGGAAGACCGCCGCCGGTAGTTGATTCCACAAAGTGGCTGTGCGAGGCAAAAAATTTCGAACAAAACGCGTGGTTGTGGAATGCCAGACGTCTACGTGATGCGGATGGTACTTTGCACGTAATGTCCGGTGGTGGAATACGGCCGCTGGAATCAACCCGAACAGCTCCTCTGAGTACTCCCCGTGATAAATGCGGTAGAACATGCAGAGAGAACCCACATCTCTACGCAATGCTAAAGAATCAAGCCGATCGGAGATGACTTGAACGTCGATTATTCGAGCCGCTCTTCGTTGTATACGGTCAAATGGAAGAAGCTGGTACTGGGGAGCACCCGCTCAGAGGTGAGAACAGTACTCCATGTGAGGCCGAATTCGCGCCTTATAAAGTTGCAGGCGGTGGCTATATGTAGTACATTAAGGAAAACCCTTTATATAGTATATAAAGAGTATGAAAACAAAATTTAATGAACGATGCGGGACTCGAACCCACGACCTCTCACGTTCCGTGCGAGTGCTTTTCCAACTGTGCTAACCGTTCGAGTGACGTATCGTTATAAAATCTTGTATGGTTTGTTCAACTCTCAGGTTGTGGCTTCATCTACAGGATCTACTTTACAGTTGATAACCTGCTCAACGCCAATATATATATTAGGAAATTGACTTGAGATGTCGCTCTTGCAAATCTAAACAATTCGCACCGTTCATAAAATTTTGTTTTCAAATTTTATTTGTGTATTAATCCTAGAAGGGTGGGTTGTCACTTTAAAAACATATCAAATTGTTTATATAAAGAGTTACTTTTATACAGGATGTTTCGCAGTATGTATTTGTCTTTACACGGCTATGCTATAGAATTGAGGGGAAGTACCTTTAATATCTTTGAACGCAGATTAAATTGTTTTTTAAATTAAAATAACTCTTTATAATATTTAAGGTAATTCCCCTCCATGTGGCGTAGTTGTGGGACGTCCTTTATATAAAAGGTAAAGACAGTAATAACTTTGATGTAACAAAAAAAAAATTGATTTTACTGCTGAATTGAAACTGCCAACTAAATCTATGAATGCGCAGGTACTAGTATTAGTTCCCAAAAAAATGATTAAGTGTTAGAAGAAGAAGTTAGAACATTCCACTATCTGGTGAGCTCTACGTACATCAGTCCATGTGATAATTATGTAATAAAATACCCTATTTGCACAGAACGTAATTGCAACATTAACTGTTTACTAAGCACTATCTCACTACAACCTTTTATGTAAGATACAAAAATGTTACTCACCTCAATGGCCGCATAACCCCATTTCATATTTATACAGCGATAAGAAAGCAAGCAATGTCAGTTTAGGATGTTAATAAAACAAATCAAGAGACGGAGAAAATTTCTATTCCACACTCTGTGGTCTATTCCTTGCTTTCTCATCGAAACAATAAAGCCATAGTGAAACTATTCTACCGGATGTAGGAACAGAAATTTCCTCACTCTGTGACTTTGTGGATATTCTTATAAACTTTTATTTAACAATCAACATATTATATCAAATACATGAACATTAAACAATCAATGGGTAAAATCACATCACGATCTTAAATCTACTTTTATAACTTCTACTTACGAAAAGTGCATACTTATCTAATATGTGCAGCCTACTCTAAGCCAAAAGTCTCCTAAGTTTGTCATTATTTGGCATAGTTTTTAATCTACAAAAATAAATTTATAATACGATTAATTTCAGTGGGATACACGAGCTGTAATAGCTGAGGTCCTAAACCATTGTTGAGCGACTACTAAATGTAGGCATTTCAGCTGCTGGTGGGTCAATAAGAGTTTCAACTGATTTACCCCTTTGAGGGGGAAGGGTAAAAGTTTTTATTTCAGTAGCTGGAGCACTTTTAGGGGGCTCTGGTAATCCAGAGCTATTGTACGTATTTCTTGGACTATTTTCAGGTATTGGGCTGATTGGAGGTGAATATATTTCAGAATATGTTGGCGAATAATGAGATGAAATTGGGCTGAATCTATCCTCGTATTTGGGAGAATATGGATCTTCTGATTCCTTGGTGGAATAACCAGATTCACTTGGTAAATTACGACGTCCTGTTTGTCTAGGTTTTAGGAATTCTATATCTTTTGCGGGCCGAGTTAATGTAGAATCTCTATTAGATTCTGTGTCTGATGGTGAAGTTATCGAAAGTAAATCTTCTTCAGACAAATCCCAAGGTTTGTCAGGGAACTCAACATCCGGAGCATTAGGTAAAGGCTCATTTGTTCTGTATGTCTTGTCATAACCTCGTCGTTTCTTTAAAGAGGACTTATCCGACTTATTAGAATCACTTTTGTTTGAATCAGTGTAACCTATCCCAGAACTTTCACCATCCAAAGGCTGGGGTGGAGCAGGTGCTGATCGAGATAGAGCCATATTAGCTTTAAGAGGAGCTTCCTCATTTGTCGTATCAGCTATATTAGGTTTTGATGAAGATGATTGGCTACGTAAAGTTGAAGATTTCATCGTATCAGTAATGTTACCCATTGACGCGGATCTTAGATTAAGTCGAGAAGCTGATTTTGATCGCGGGATGTTTGCGAAGCTGAAGCCTTCTTTGCCCTCAGATTTTGGTTTGTGGTGACACCAGAACCAAAATAGACAAATGAGTAGAGCCAACGGTAGAATAATTGCCACTATGACGCCCCAGGTTAAAAACAAAGAGCGTTGAGAGTATTCCTGGTTACCTGGTATAAAAATTTATCATGTCAATAATTTGAATTGGTATTTTTAATATATACAATATACAAATTTTGTTAAATAATATTATAACTTACGTAAGCATTCCGTGTATCCATAGTCAGGTAGGTTCCATCTGCCGTTGTCTTCGCAAATGCGACGTTTGTCTCCAATAAGTATAAAGTTTTGATTGCATTCAAAGTTAACCTTAAATATTTAACAATATTAATAAAAAAATACATGGTTGGACTCCGGGAGTGCCGGCAGTAGTCAAAACTTGAACATTAATGCATTTTGAATATTTTGGAATGGTTGGGATATAATAATGCACAAATTACTTTATCAGTATAAAAGTACTAGCATTTATGTGGTTAAATACAATATTCATGTATTGCGCTATCGTATCTATAATTGTTACAATTATTTTACATTAAAAAGATTATATTTATACATACATATTTCAACGATTCTCTTA